>NW_025767168.1:0-17500 GCF_003918875.1 Haliotis rubra
CCAGATGCCTGTCATTATCCCGGAAGCAATCGGGCCCGGTCGACGTATGGCTTCGTACATAAAATGTGATTAAGACGAGAAGAGTGACACTGGATCACATGACATTTGGATTGAAGATCACAACAAACAAAATACGCCTTTGGTCGGCCTTATAATCAGTCGGACATTTTCACATGACTATAATCGCTGTGACGTCACAATTAATGCCAAAATGTATTCGTATATAAAGCCTCATGCGCGCACTCCAGAAGATCCAGTAGCCATCTGATCGACATCAAGAGCGTTTTACTTTGTGCGTACGTTATTTCCCCTCCACAACACAAGGTAAGTATACAAACAAGGTGGGTCCACTGCGTGTACTCTGTTGGTAATGTCGGAACCACCAATGGCCTCCTCTACAGCCCTCACTTTGAAGCGACACGTTATAATACAATCTAGTGCCAGTGTTCCAATTATAATTGGACGTTAATCACATTACATGTACACAAAATAGGGTATGCTGAATTCTAAGGTCTAATTTATAATGCGCCGGTTTTACCATTTATTCATGATTTAAGATGTCACAAATGAATTGTTGACCTCACAAATTTGAATTTGTGATATAAAATAATATCATGAAATAATTGTTGATGAAATGAAATGAAATTTTAATAGCTTAAAATGAATTTTATGACATCTCTAAGTCGAATTTGTGATATCTAAAGTCTTAAGTATTTTATGATACCATGAATAAAATGTTGTCATATCAATAATTCAATTGTATATATCTTATTTGGGATATCAATTATCAATTTTATGATGTCGTAAAATGATTATTATTTTTAGATATTAATAAATTGAATTTTTATAGTATTTGTCCTCTTGTCCACAATAACTGCTCCTTGATCTTTTCGACCATTCACTGCTGCACTGTGAAAATGGCGGATATCAGATATTATGTTGGACATGGATTCCGCGTATCCTCCCATTACGCAGAGAGACAGTTCCTAGACGCCTTTGAAAACAACATTTACGGTTCAACGAACAGATTAGCTACTTCCTGTTACATACACATTATAATGGAATAGTCCAAATAAGAAACACAAGCCAATGCCTGATGCTATTATTCATGACAAACCTGTTTTTAATATTCAATAGTAATTGATAGCCTTCACTGATGACAAAGATACTTTTTTTCAGATTAAACGGTCAACGGTTTACAGGTCGATCCTTTATTGCGGGATAGTGAGGTATTTCAGGCCACGGCTCAACAATACAAATGCATGTTCATACCTGGGTATCCATCATATTAGGAGATATCCTTTGGCATCTTTTAAAGAATTCATTGAACAAGGTCAGGAAAGCTGAAGTCGTTCGTATGGTTCACGTGTAGTTTAACGCTGCAATTGCAGTAGTCTGTCTAACAGTCCCTGAAGCACATTATTTTCACTACTGCCTAGCCCTCTTCGTAGTGCTAAAGCCCTAAATGAAGAAGCAAGTCTAGATTTCCTCAGGAATCTCTGGCTGTTGCCAAGTAGGAGTGAAGTACAATCTGTTTTAAAACTGTATTTCACTCTAAATTAATCAAACTTAATTGGTTCAATTTTATAACAATATATACTCTTCAAAAAAAAGAAACTTGACTTGCTGCTTTGGAGTTTACTTACTGAGTGCATATAACTGATTCAAGCATGACGTCATTGCTCAGTAACAGTAAAATCATCACTTTACAAATTCCAAAACATGAGTATCCAGAAGGTGTTTGGTAAAAACACAGAGGGCTATTAAAGCCACTTGGTCAGAGCAAAATGTCAGTATCTGGTGTGACAACCATGAGCATCGATAACAGCTTGGCAGCGGTGACCCATAGAAGAAAGGAGATGCCGAATGCTGTCTTGATGAATGTTTTGATACACTTGCTGAAGTGCTGCGTGCAGTTCTTGTAGTGTCTGAGGTGGCGGATTACGCTGGCGCAAGTGTCGATCAAGAGTATCCCATAGATATTCAGTGGGGGACAAATCCGGTGATCGAGAAGGCAAAGGTAACAACTGAACATTGTTTTGCTGGAGGAAGTCCTATCAAACACGTGCAACGTGAGGTCGAGCATTGTCATGCTCCAAAGATCACGTTGATGTAGGGAACGACGTGACGTTGAACTGGTCTTCTGGCAAAATGTCTGGCTTTCCATAGCCAATTGCGCACTGTCTGGTCGGAGATTTGGAGTAGTCCAGGGATTTGGATTGTTGTGGATGATGCGGCCGTGGTGTTTGAACGAAAATGTCTCAACCGGATGTAGCGATCCTGGGTGGCGGTGATACATGCAGAAGAGCGGGAGGAGGGCCATCTTCTGCTGTTAATCTCGGCATTGTAGTGAATGTATGGTGTGAAATGATAAATCTAGGGGCCTTATATACCCGTTTCCAACAGGTTTCACGTGCATTTCATGCAAGGTGAAGTTACAATGGGTACGTTTTGGCGTTATGCTTCCTTATACAAGGATAGAAATAGGCAAGAGTCTGATGTTTTGACTCAATAGAGTTACATGATTGGTTGTTAAAACATACCAAAACTAAAGTCTTCTATCCATATAACATTTTAGGACATTCTAATGTTCAGAGGTGTAACATTTCTTTTGGCGTTCAGTTTATATAACGGTCTTCTCAGTTAATGTGGGGCGGTGGGGAAGCCTAGCAGTTAAAGGGTTCGCTCGTCACGACGAAGGCCCTGCCTTGGTCCGATACCCCACATGGGTACAATGTGTGAAGCTCATTTCTCGTGTCCGGCGCTTGGATACTGCAGGAATATTTTTATAGTGGCGTAACCTAATTCACTCACTCACTCTAGCTTAATGTAGAGTTATAACCAACAAAGAAAATGTAATACTACAGGTAAAGATGGCGGGTCTACTTCTTAAGATCTGGCTTTGAAGTATGTAAGTCATGTTATGATCATGAACATTTCAGTAAGACATCTGAAAACATGTTTAAAAACTTAATTCCTATATGTGTTTCTTTTCACCAGGGAAACATGAAGATGTTTTCTTTCTTTTCACTGTCCATTGTGGTTGCGATCCTGATGTGTGAGGTCATCGTCGAAACCGAGGCTCAAGGGAGGATCAGCTGAAACGCCGGGTCCGAAATGGTAGAGTTCTGCACCAGTTGCCTATCACACACAATGTGTGCAAGGAAATCTGATGCGGCAGGAAACTGCTCCTTTGAATGTGCAATATCCGAGATCGTCTAGTGAATTCAGTCCTGTCGTAAGGTGGTCTCACCCTGTCGTAATGTGGTCCCACTGTGTATATTACCACCTGCTCTTTGGTATTATGTGGTTGGTGTAGACTTGACATGGACACTTGACTTTATTCCAAAATAAATTCTGCACAGCAAAATTTTTGGGTTTTGTGTTCCTTTAAAAGCGGTGGTGGTGGTGGTGGTGGTGTGTGTGTGTATGTGCGCGCGCGCTTTCATAGAAGGTTTGTGACTTATTTAACGGACAATCAGCACATGGAGTCACCGCTGATCCCATGTTCGTGTAAACTGTGCTTTGTACTCTTCGTTCTCAATTCGACCCAGGTAACAGGCGTTGTGATAAGAGTCCGATGTGAAACTGAGACATTGTGTAATCTGTGTGTAGTCATTAGCTGTTAGATTGAGTTACGTTGTACATATGGTTTCAGCTGAGAATCAGAGAGATGTTTGCCTAACACGAAACACATTATTGTGTTAAATAAATATCTAGGCTAAATGTTTTGGACTGCGTAATAGGCTGTTGCTTTCGTTCAGTGGCAAACACTCTAATAGTTTTATGTTCAATGGGTTTGAGAGAAATTGTTCTGCATATGAAGTTTACATTACATATGATCCGGGTTAGGAGTTTACATAACATCAGATCCTGGTTAGAATTGATCTTCAGTAAAACATGCTTCTCATAACAGGCGACTAACCGGATCGGGTGGTCAGGCTCGCTGACTTGGTTGACACATGTTATCGCATCCCAATTGTGTAGAACGATGCTCATGCTGTTGATCACTGGATTGTCTGGACCAGATTAAATTATTTACAGACCGCCGCCATATAGCTGGAATATTGCTGAGTGCGGCATAAAACTAAACTCACTCACTCACTGAATCTCAGCATCGTCCACATCATAACGCCGTCTATTTGGTAGTCTGGATAGTACAAAGGAGGCTAGAGGCGTAGCTAACATGTAGCACTTTGAAATTCAATAAAAGCATTTATAAGAAATATATTGAGGTTCTTGTTAAATGTTTCACTATTTTATTGGTGACAGTCGTTAGAACGCACTGTTCTTCGCGGAAACCGATTTTATCCCACGATGACTAATACAATGTTTATAGAAGTGTAAATAAATGTTCATATTTAGTTGTGTGGCATTAGCGTCATTTGCTTGTGTCAGACCAAACACTTACGCGATATTGTCAAATTGTTAAAATCTATTTGCATCAAAATACAAGTATTTTAACAAATTAACGTTAAGGAAATTACAGTTAATATAGATAACAAATGACGTTAAATTATCAGTCATTTGGTCTCCTTCTAAAACGTTTAAAAGGGAGAACTGTAAAGAAATTGATTCCTTTTTTGTAACATTGCAGTCAAAAACAGAGGTTCCATCTGCTTTTAAGCCAACACGAATTCCAATAAGTGTTCTTCACTGGCATCAGATTCACCGAAACTTTCTTACAGTTTCTCTGGTACTGATATTGGCTTGTACACAGAAAGTGAAGAAAAATCAGAACAAATTCGTTCTACTCTTCTTAAACATTTACATTCAACAGATGTAAGGGCTGACCAAACACTAAAATATCCTTAAATGGAAATTAGAGGTGTAAAACGGAAATTTAATCCAACACATCAAGATAACAATGATTGGCTGAAATATTCTCCGTCAAAAGATTGCGTCATTTACTTCCCATGTGCTCTTTTCGCAAATGACAATCAAAAAGGCGCATTTGTTACATCGTACGTTCATGATTGGGCAAATATCGGGACACTTATTAAGTGACATACCAAACCTGATTCCCATCACTTTTTGCCAACTTTCTAATACGGACAATGAAGCCGTTGAAAGAAATCGTTCAATTCTCATAACACTAGCTGAGACACTCAATTTGCGCGGGAGACAGAATATTGCTATTAGAAGTCATGATGCTGAGAAAAGCAATTTTGTAGCCCCTTTGCATTATCGTGCAAAGCACGATGAGTTATTGAACAGTCATCTGTAAAACAGCAAAATTAGAAACAAATATTTATCACCAGCCATTTAAAATGAGCTTCTTGATATTTGTTCACCACGCATTGGAAACCAGTTGGTTAATGACTGCTATTCACAGAAATGTTTTTCTCTCATTGCTGACGAGGCAACAGATTCCTCAACCAGAGAACAAATTTCTATCCCTGTTCGACACATTTCATTGAACGACCAGAGTCGAACTATACTCAAGGAATCATATTTAGGTTTCATTGAGTCTGACAGTACAAAGGCAGCTGCCTTAGCGGAATCATTCCTGTCAGAATTAGACAAGTGTGGGGTTACGAAATGCTATATAAAGGGTCAAGGTTATAATGGTGCCTCAAGCATGAGTGGGTATTTGAATGATGTACAAGCCATCATAAGACATTAATATCCTGAAGCATTCTTTGTTCACGGTAATCTCTGTTTGAATCTGGCCTTGGTTCATAGCTGTTCCATAACATCAGTCAACATTATTATGTCAACAGTTCAAAGCATTGCCTTTTCGTATTCGGCAAAACGTCTCTTAGAATACACTAAGGAACTGGAATCAAATGAGAATGCTCAGGAAGCAACGGAGCAAAAGCGAGAGATTACTGAACTCTGTGAAACACGTTGGGCAAGTCGTGGAGGTTCGCTGTCCACTGTCAAAGCATCATTTGATGTCGTCCTTTGCTGGATCATATAACTCAGCAATAGAGGACAGGCTTCTGGATTATCTGTCCCACTGGCCGATTCGAAGGTCAGAATTTTGTACCTACCTCGGTCCATAATATGACCGAGGAAATGGGTAGGCGAAGATTCGCACAGTTCACTGAGCTGAAAGAGAACTCACATGAGCAACAAACGGTAGAAATCAGGCGATGGCAATCACGTTGGCAAGTTGTTCCAGCAGAGGAGAAACCATCGTGTTTGTTGGCAACACTGGGCTTCGGAAAAGAAGATCTTTATCCAAATATCCATGTTGCCCTCAACACATTTGTGACAATGCCAGTGTCTTCGGCAACTGCTGAGCGTTCCTTCAGTGCAATCACACGTGTTAAAACGTATCTCAGGCCAACATTGGTAACGGAACGGCTTAATGCACTTACACTTCTTCATATTCACAGCGATTTTGATGTCAACTTTGATATTGTGGTGGATGATTTCGCATAAGGGAAAAACCGCAAAATAGCACTTCTCTTCAGGTAGAGCTGATGCATACAGTAACTTTAAGCTGTGCTTACAACTGAAATTTTCCTGGAGGCAACGTGAAGATGTCTACTGAGTGAGTTGGATTTAAGGCCGCTTTTCCAGTACTCCTGATACATCATCAAATGTCTGCTTAAAGTGGTGGGAGGAAATCCCGAAGTGATGAATGTCGCAGACATTGGTTTGGGTGTGCCCATAGGGTACTTTAGGAATGAATAATGAATGCAAGCTCTTCCCCCATTTAATGAACAGACATTTGGTAAACTTGAGGAAAATAGAAATGCAGGCTTATCCTCCTTTTAATAAGGAACGTATTGAACTTTAGGGAAAATAACAAATAAAGCTTTTCCCCGACAGAACAGTCCTGCCGCTTCCACGTTTTCTATCCCGGTAAGTAATCGAGTCCAGTCGGTTAATTTGTACTGTACATTAAGCCATGGAGCGGCTAAGATCAAGTTTCCATACGAATTGTGCATTTGATGATAAAAGCACCAAAGGTGGTCATCATATAATAAAAACATGTCTGAAATAAGTTCAGATATGGTGTCATCTCAAAGTTTGCGCTTGTGCGCATGCGAAGTACATAAACTATGACATACTATTTTCAACGTTTTCCCTTAAATATTAAGTATAGCCAATCAATAAACACCTATACTTTTTCACCTAAACACATATAGTCATTTGCAGTTACATGCAAAGACAAAATATACATAATTTTAAAATGATAGAAAACAATAAGAACTCCCTCTTCCCAAAATAGCGAAAAATGAAATTATTTTGAGTGCCTCCATATACTAAAATGTTCGTGTATGAATGTGCGAAATTTCATGCTTTCATCATTCAATGCACATTTTATGTGTTGAGTCGCTCCATTAGTATAGCCGAGCGGCGTTGACAGCGAGAGATCACAAGACGTGCGCTTGTAAAATGTCAACAACTGAAGAAACGTTGTGGTTGGCCTCAGAATCAGTCGGTCATCTTCGACTTTTCCCGGGACTCATCGCCATGACGTCACGATTAACGCCCACAGCGCGTGCCATATATAAGCTTCTGCATTTCGACGTGGAGCAAAACACGCTCGAACCAGATCGACATCAAAAGCGTTCTTCGTAATAGCGTAAGTAGTATGTTGTTTCTCTTTCACTCGGCATGCAAACTCAAGGGGTCCACTGTCTGTTCTTTGTGTGTGACCAACCCAACTTTAAGTCAATGCTTAGAATCGGAGCTTCATTGTATCATTGCACTTCCCCTTCATGCCATTCAGACATGCAAATGCCAATGTTGACATTTCTAAAGACCCATATGTCAAATGTATAGCAGGGCAGTATCACGAGTGAGGAGACGATGTGGTCCACGTCACACAAACAGCGTTGCCGGTAGTGGCATGTGATGTGGCGTAATGCTGACAAATAAATGCAACGCTATTCAGTACGACAAAAGGTGAACGGTAATCTCTGATTTGTGCATGTAAATGTAATGATTCAGAAATCCTTATCGAAGGGCTGAGAGATGCGTTGCTATTTAATCCGACACTGTTTTTTCCCTATCTTAAACAAAGTTATTTACCTGAAGTATTCACACATCCATAATTGTGGGTACTTACTTTTTTAAGTTACTTTTTTTGTCGTTTTAGGCTATCAATAATGCACATACATGTTATAGGACATCATCACAACTGGAACCTTTATTCAGATCTTTGGACATTCCAAAGTGATTATTCTCTGGTGTTGATGTTTTTGAAAATCATCTCAGTCTCTTTTGCTCCCTGAAGAGAAACGCAGTACAAAATTGAACAAGATTAATTGTTTGTTGTTTAAAGCCGCACTCAGCAATATACAACTATAAACTATAGTCTGTAAATAACCGAGTCTGGACCAGACAATCCAGTGATCAACATCATGAACATCGATCGACGCAACTGGGATACGGTGATATCTGTCAACCAAGTCAGTTAATCTGACCATCCGATCCCGTTAGTCGCCTCTTACGACATGCACGGGTTACTGAAGATCAATTCTAACCCGGATCATCACGGGTATCTCCCTTCATTGATGGTTTTCCTCTGGCACTAACAGCAGTAAGCAGTAAATAGTTCATCATGCCCAGTGTGTAGGTTGGAATTTCAGTACACCTGTGTTGGGATTTTAATATGGGGAATTCAATGACCTGGCACATAGAGAAAGTACAGACCAAATATACTGAACAATAACAGAAACACACTTTGAGAAATGGATTCTATTGAAGATAGGTAGTACAAGATAGGTAGTACAAGATAGGTCGTACAAGATAGGTAGTACAAGATTGGTAGTACAAGATAGGTTAATGTGGCAGGGCTAACCTGGCGAATCAGCCCGTTCCATCTGTGATGAACCACGCGGGGCGCATGCTGCACGCTCTTTATATGGCCATTATCACATGTACTTTGTTGAAAGAAAGACGGGTACATTTTAATCCTTGAATCCCTCTCATACCAAGGCAACTCCAGTGCGCGAATGACCATAACTGTGAAAGCCTACTAACAGGGCGTTTGGGCTGAAGAATAAATTGTGCAATGAAAGTCGACAGACCTGATGTCTGTATTACGGTTATTCCGGGAAAGCAGAGTTGTCACTGCCATATGTTTGAATGGTTTGCGCAGACTGTTATAAAAACAGCATGATGTATTTTCATTTTAACTTGGCATCCTTTTGGAGAAGGTGTGTACCTTCTTTCCTGCGGGTAAAATTTTAGTAATGCGCATATTTGTTACATGGTTACTCAAACAACAGATCCATTTAAAGAAACAAATTCTCTGTATATTTACTTTTTTAACAGGCAAACATGAGGGGATTTGCTTTCGTTGCACTCATCATTGTGGCTGCGGGGTGCTTGGTGAGTGACGTCATGGCCCAGTCCCCAACAGAAATCAGCTGCTCCGCCTCTTTCCAGGCGAAAATTCAATTTGCTCGGCGGTGCAGATCTGAAGGAAAACGGATTTTCTATGCCGGAGATGGAATGCCAGGGAACTGCTTCTACGTGTGCAGAAACGAATAGCCCTATCAGGACTTCTCGTAGATGTCATCATCGGAGAGTGGTCTCACCTTGAAGTCATGATTATTCAGAATATTCAGGTCAATAAATACTGCACAGCTTATATCGTGTGTCCGTGGTTGCAGAAGTGTATGTATGCTCTTTTTGTTGCATCACAATAATCAAATGTAGAATCCTATATTACGGCCGCATGCATAACTTGCCGAACCCGACCCTCTCAGCACATACAAGCACAGCCCCACCAAAGCCCAACACAGATTGTTATTCATCTCACGGCGGGAGGAAAGACTGAATAGATGCAGATCCCAGACGCGTACCCCTCGCCACAACACGGAGCTGACAAACCAACACACAGTCTAGGCATCAAAACACGGAGCTGACAAACCAAGACACAGTCTATGACACAAAACACTGAGCTGACAAACCAAGACACAATCTAGGCCACAAAACACGTAGCTGACAAACCAAGACAAAGTATAGGCCACAAAACACGGAGCTGACAAACCAAGACACAGTCTAGGCCACAAACACGGAGCTGACAAACCACGACACAGCCTAGGCCACAAAACACACAGCTGACAAACCAAGACACAATCAAGGCCACAAAACACGGAGTTGACAAACCAAGACACATTCTAGGCAACAAAACCCTGAGCTGACAAACCAAAGACACAATCTAGGCAACAAAACACGGAGCTGACAAAAACCAATACAAAGTATAGGCCACAAAACATGGGGCTGACAAACCAAGACACAGTCTTGTTCTCAAAACTGGAAGCTGACAAACCAAGACACACTCTAGGCAACAAAACACGGAGCTGACAAACCAACACACAATCTAGGCCACAAAACACGGAGCTGACAAACCAAGACACAATCTAGGCCACAAACATGGAGTTGTCAAACCAAGACACAGTCTAGGCAACAAAACACGGAGCTGACAAACCAAAACACAGTCTAGGCCACAAAACACACAGCTTGTTTATACATCAATGCAAGCGTTTCAAGATTGTAGACCCTTGCACAGCAAAGGGAGGAGACTCTACAGAAGTATTTTGATTAGTCTCTCCGGATTGCTCTTTCAGAAGGCAATCACTGCGACTTCAGTCTCAATGCCTGACAGCTGCTTCAGAAGTCTTACTTGAATGAATGTGTAAGTAGCTGTGGCGCCTCATCTTAGTTATGTGGCTTGACATTACTATAAGTGAGTGAGTGAGGTTAGTTTTAAGCTGCTTTGGGTATTATTCCAGCCATATTACGGACACCAGAAATGGGATTCACACATTGCACACACGTGAGGAATTGAAAACCTCGGGCCTTGTGACGAGCGAACCTTTTAACCACTAGGCTACTTCACCGCCCCGTTTACTGAAAATACAACCAAACAAACTGAAGTAGTAACAAATTGGTTCCAGTACACAAAACAGTTATTCTCAACCAAGGTTTCTATAAGTCACTGTGAACAACATTTTACTTGTCTGAACAGTTTAAAGTGGAAGGGAAGCCGGCGTTAGTCTGACTACATTTACATTTCCCTACATCCAACCAGACTGTTGTATTATTGATGTCAACAAGCTGTGAGTAAAGTCTTACGCCACTTTCACCACGACATTCAACAAAATAAAGACTGGGAACCCCAAACAGGCTTCAAATACTGTGTCTGTGATGACAACCAACCCCGTGCGTACATCGTGACAGGCAAAGGCATTCATCACCACTCGCCCCTTTCCGTAAGCAGACCAGAAGGTCCATCATTGTATGCTAAATACCACAGACCAGTCAGGGTTTTTTTTTGTTGTTTAACGCCACACTCAGCAATATTCCAACTATATGTCTGCGGTCTGTAAATAATCGAGTCTGGACCAAACAATCCGGTGATCAACAACATTAGCACCGATCTACATAAACGGGATGTGATGACATGTGTCAACCAAGTCGGCGAGCCTGACCAGCTGATCCCGTTAGTCGCCTCTTACAAGCATGGTTTGCTGAAGGTCAATTCTAACCCGGATCTTGAACGTGAACTGAAGTACCTTGATAGGCACAACACTGTACTCGAACTTATTATGGCAATGTATAACCACTAGGCTACCTTCCCACCCCGCCCTGCTTTAATACCATGTATCTCAACAGCCATCCCGATGAACACAGCATCACAGGTGACACTCAGTGGCTTTATTGCTGAGCTGATGGATGTACAAGTTTCATGAATGTAAACAATTCAGTTCACTATCATGATGTGGTTCTCCAAATAGCACTACACTGCATCAAATGTATACTTCAAACTTAAGTAGTACTCTTCATGCAAATGGACCCTGTTTCGTTGATTCAATTCTTGCATAAACAACAACAATGTTCTTTGGTAACAATTACAGCAGAATTCACCCAAATAATTTGAAACATACTGACAGTCCAGGGCCTCGTTTCTCAAAGCTCTCGTAAGCCTAAGATCTCGTAACTTTTCTCGAGGCATTCGTACCTCCTATGTTATAGTATAGGTGATTCGAATGCTACGAGAAACGTTACGAGATCTTAGGCTTACGAGAGCTTCGTGAAACGAGGCCCAGTTTCATAAAGAGGAACAAAACTTTACCGAAATTTGGTTTGGGGCTCATGTATAGGTCAATGGTAATCTTCAATAATAAATCAGTTGACCCAAAATGGCAATGTAAAGCACTGTTCATGGAGTCCAGCCCCTAACCTGTTTGAAGAACTTGCACTGGAGTACATTTGATTTACGAATGAAACAGCTTCATGATTCTATTGTACAAACATGGGGAGGACCCATGATGAGAGATTCAAATCAGGCTTCTGCTGCCTACTGTACACACGATAATGAAACTGCCTATGTGCTATGTGGATCAATTCTTGCGTGTGCGTTCGAACTGTTCGCTGATCGCCTCAAGGAAGTCCATGGTGTTCAGATAATGCTCAGGCTTGACACTGAAAGACAAAATCAGTAACATACAGTAAGCGAAGGCCCACTGAACGGTGCACAACATACTGTCCCATACCACACGAAAGATCGTGTACCTATCATACCCTTTCTTTAGTATGCTCATTATTCAGTCTCCCATTGATAAATATATACATCAAATACCAAACTGTAGATATTACAGATCAGTTGTCATCACCGAATACTGTCTATTTTATACACCATCAACTTTGCAGAAAATGCCGTGATTTATAAACCAGGATTGGTTTGTGTTTACATGTGTTTCATACGTGCGCTTCACTCATGTGAGTACCCCAAATACAATGAAACGAATTTATTTGGGAACATGATAAATTAGATCAGCTAAGACAAAATATTCTAGCGCTTTGTATAGCTGCTAGCGACGTCAAAAAAATCACTAGTAGAAAACGTGAAAATTCATGGCATGACGCAGAGTGCATGCAGAACACTTATAAAAAGTAAGATGTAGATATTTAAAGGAAATCGAAAGACTTACAACACCGCAGTAGGAATGCATACAATGCACTTTGCAGACAAAAGCGAAATGTATATTTTCAGATAAAACGAAAGGTCTTCAGCGATCCAAGCTTGCTGTAAAAGGTGACTAACAAGGTCGGGCGGCCAGGCTCGTTGACTTGGTTGACATATGTCATTGACGCTCATGATGTCAGTCACTGAAGTATTGGTTCTGTCTCGATTATTTACAGCATGAAAGATTGCTGGGTGTGGAGTTAACAAACAACAACACAGAACAGGGGTTAGCTAACGTCCAACAGAATAGCCGACTATACTTTGATTGATTGCTCACTGTTGCCTTATCAAATGAGTTGTTTAAAACAAGAACATCATGTTTTTGTAACTGTCAATGCGTTGATGTGTGATCTGGGGAACTAGCCCATAATTAAGAGAAGAAGTGTGCGTTGACGAAGACGAAGGCATAGTTGATTTCAAACTTCTTTTCTTCTTCCACAAGACATGGCAAACAGGTATACAAGACAGAAATGAGCTGGCTTGCCGGCTCAGACATAAATGAGGTATGCGGATTTCCTGCTCAACCCCAGGGCGTTTCCGGCGTTAAGAATGCAGATTCACTAGATTATTTCAATTCGCAGTGAATACACACGTAATTCCTTCGGTTTGGAAAACATAAGAAATTGTACCAGTTCCTAAAAAGACACAACCTAATGAAATCAACGACTACAGGCCAGTTGCTCTCACATCTGTAGCAAAGAAGTCGCTGGAACGCATCTTGTTGAGACATCTCCGACAGGAAGTTGCCAACATACTGGACCCGCTTCAGTTCGCCTACAGGTCAAGCAGAGGAGTTGTTGATGCCACACTGTCACTCCTTAATAATGTCTATAAACATCTAGAGAAACCTAAGTCATACATCAGGATCCTTTTCGTTGACTTTTCATCTGCGTTCAACACCATCCAGCCACATATCATGACACAGAAACTGTTAGACATGGGCGATAATTCATACCTCATCAAGTGGATCTAAAACTTTCTTGTGAACAGAGAGCAGTACGTAAGACGACTCCTTCAGCAGCAAGCAAGCATAGACGTCCTGTTCCAAAAAGGCAAATCCATCCAGAACCTCCTCCAAGCCACAGGCAAACCACAGTCAACAACAAAAGATGACCCCTCGGGAGTAGTCTACCAGATTCGTTGTCAATGCGGAGACCTCTATATTGGTGAAACATCCCGCCCGCTCCCACTACGAATCAAGGAACATAAAGCGTCAGTCCAGAAAAACGACTCCAAATCCGCCATAGCTGACCACACCCAAGCCAATCCTGACCATGCCATCCTATGGAACAACATCGATATCCTAGAAATTAACCGACAAGACTACAAAATTAGGAAACTCCTTGAAGCCATAAACATCCAACGCCACAACCCCACCATGAATCGAGATCAAGGTTATTTCATCTCGTCAGCCTATCACCACCTAATCAAACACCACCACCAGTAATCCTTCCCTACCTCCGTTGTCCATCTGGCTTCCATGCTCCCTCCTTTGTGCTTGTAATCACAACTATTGTACGTCAACTCATCAATTGTATAAACTCAACTCTAATCACAATCAATCACTCTGTACATCAACCTCCTCTGCTGTAATCACTTATTAAATATCCAATGTACAACAACCTTGTTAATTGTATATACTCACCATACAGCTATGTATATATTCTCCTTGCTTCAGTTGTTGTATCACTTGCTTGATAATAAATGTTAGTAGCTACACCGAAACGTCGCACTCATTGCAATAAAGAAGTTGACTATCCATACAAATCAGTTTTCCTAAATGTGAAGATACCTAAATCAATGAATGTATGTAAATATGTTTTGTACCTCTCTGATGTATCAGTAGCTCTGCTGTGTAACACAGCCTGAAAAGGCATTAAAGTATTATTCTATTCTAAATAGTTGCAATTAAGTCCCACGTGGCTTGGCTACATAGTTTTTGGTCTTTAGAAATGTTTGGACGATGACTGTCCTGAAATAGACACTATAACATAACCAGTGAGACTTTATGCCAAAGTAAAACAAAACAACGAGCCTTAAGACCCGGACACGTGAAATATACTTTACAATTGTATTGAAACACGGAACACATTCCTTTGTCAGCTGCAGATAAATGGAATGTTATTCCTTCATGTGGATATCGATTGGTACATTCCTTGAAAAATGTATAACTTATTTATATACATTTTGTCCGTTCCAATTCAGTTCGATATGTGAATTTTGTATTCATTCATTTTTTGCAGCATTCAACAGAATCATTCCGTTTCATTTACGTTATTGTGAGAAAATTCCTCGATCAGACATCATGCACTCAGTCGTTGTTTTCACAAGCCTAGAGTAGCCTAGTGGTCAAATCGTTCGCTCGACACGCCGAAGAGAGACCCGGGCTCGATTCCCCATATGGATACAATGTTTGAAGCCCATTAGTGTCCCCCGCCGTGCTAATGGTGGAATATTGCTAACAGCGTATAAGTAAACTCACTCACTTACTCCTGAGGCAAGGTGGCCAGGAAGTTGACTTAAAAGTCTAGTTTCCGCTTTAACCGAGCCAGGCTGATATTATGTGGCTCGACCGTAGCGACACAAGTGGCTATTGTGAGATATCTTCCTCCAATATTGATCAATCAGGGTCCATCTCTCACAATAAGCGGCTTACAGTTAACACTTCTAATCGACAGTCAAGATCTTCATAGCAATAAAGCCGGTCTTACCTCCGGGAGTAGGTCAGATCCCTTTACAACCTTGATTGACAAGAAGAAAAGATTTCGAAAATAACTGTCCATCATTTCCATGGTATACACATTTTACAAATTATATAATTACGAACCGGACGTCGATTTTGATTAGTCGATGCATAGATTCGTTATTGTGGCCTTTGTGGTACTCCATAATTCCAGTCCAGTACAAGAACGGCAAGTCACTTAACTCCCCTGCCCTGGGAGGATCCATACACTTGTTTGCTATTCGTGTATGTACAAGCTATACTCAACCCCTGCAGTCAGATGGTGCGGTGGGGTAGCCTAATGGTTGAGCCCATTTCTGATGTCCCCCGCCGTGATATTGCTGGAATATTGCTAAAAGCGGCGTAAAATTAAACTCACTCACTCCCTGTAGTCAGCTGTTTCGGGAGTTGAATTTATTACACCGTATGTCAGACGCGGATGTTCTACAAGCTAATCACCAACTTTTGGTATAGCATTAATTTATCCCCAGAGTTGCGCGTAGCGTCGTCAAGGAGGCCATAGACGATCCCCGTTCACAATATATACCATTTGTCATGTCTGAATGATTCACCAACTGGGCGAAACACTACAAGATGCCACAACATATCGTGTGGATGTACATTTCGTCATTTGGTTGAAGTCGGAAAGTTGCTATATGCAATTAATCAAAAGTTGCTACATAAAGCTCTTCCTTTCCTCAGGTATAAAGAGTCTTTATAAAGCATATTGCTCATATCAAACCTTTTCACTTTTAATGGAGAGTATATTCTACTGGGATTAATGAAATGCCATGATCATGGCAGTAACCATCTTTGTATAATATAAATCTGTTACAAACTTATTGGGCGGTTGGGGTAGCCTAGTGGTTAAAATTATCGCACGTCACGCCGAAGACCCGGGTTCCATTCCCCACATGGGCATCTCTCTCTCTCTCTCTCTCTCTCTCTCTCTCTCTCTCTCTCTCTCTCTCTCTCTCTCTCTCTTTCTCGCATTATGTATATTGTATTATTAGGTTCTAACGAGTGAGTCTCTTATTCTCAACTATGGTACCTGGTGATTGCCTTGGCTGTGTACCACAATGGTTTAGCATTGACATGTCAGCATACACTAGAGATTCTGTATTGTTGCTGAAATACTCTACAGCCGCTGTCAACACAAAGTCTTGTCAACACTGAGGTATTTTCACGACCTAAAACCTATGCATATTCATCTACCAGACCATGCTCAATCCGTTGAATGAAGCATGGTTTACACGAACACGATCCGGGTTAGAATTGATCTTCAGTAACCCATGCTTGTCGTAAAAGGCTTGTCATAGTTCGGGATCGGGTGGTCAGGCTCTCTGACTTGGTTGACATATGTCATCGTATCCCAATTACGTAGATATATGCTCATGCCGTTGATCACTGGATTGTCTGGTCAAGACTCGAGTAGTTACCGCTACCACATAGCTGCAATATTGCTGAGTGCGGCGTAAAACTAAACTCACTCACTATAAACTTAAAATATATGTACCTTTACCTTTAACTCACTCACTCACTATAAACTTAAAATATATGTACCTTACATTTAACTATTAACTCATTAACCTTTAACTAATGTGGAGTGGAAGTTCTCAGGAAATTAGAGCAGTGGATAAAGCGTTTACTCGTCGAATACGTACTTCAAATGTTGTTCGGTGGTTCACGCGAAGTGTTTAGCTCACCTGGTGAAGGCTATCCGAAGTTTAGACCAGGTTAACATGGTCACTAGCAGGATTAAACGGTATGTCGTTCATATTAGTGAGTGAGTATGGTTTTACGCCGCTTTTAGCAATATTCCAGAACTAACACTT
>NW_025767168.1:3057500-3267575 GCF_003918875.1 Haliotis rubra
GTTTTGTAAGGCAGATTTATTGGAATATCTAAACAGTGACATAAACTTGTAAACACTTGGTCTAACCCAAATAGAAACTTTTAATATATAACTTTCTAAGCTGTAAATTTTTAGGACAAATCAAGATAAAATTATAGTCATCTTCAGCAAAGATTTTACTCTGGCTATTGCAATTATCACAAATACGATCTTCCCTTGTAATATTACTGTCTCTACCAATTTCTATTATAAGGCGATGAGTAGATGTTCGCATTTCCGTGATTAATTTCCTATCACTAGGCTTTCTAACTAGATACAGTCCAAATACAGTTCAAAACCAAAATTTTCTTTAAATTTTTGTAAAGAAATAATTTACTATTTGTCTCTAAGTCGGATCTCCATTTCTGAATATAGATATTAATATAGACAGATAAAAAGCATTCCATAGTGATCCTAAACAACCTAAGGATGTTGGACACAATGTCAATATTAATTTTGATGATAGTTTCGTACTGGACGGTTCAGAATCAGTGTTAACCTTTAGCCTGCTGTATTAACAGTCATTGTGTCATTAAATAAGGGACAACAGAAAACATATTTGGCACATTAATACTAGATAGAACAATTAACATAATTATCTAAAAATATCCTGATAATTTCAAACATACAGAGGTTAATGACAAGGCAAACATAAATAATGTAAATGTTCCTGAATTTACATGAATCACTTGATTGACAGCGGAATGCGTTTAATATAAGGAACCTAAATAAATCGTAAAATTAGCGCGAAACCGATTTCAGTATTCTTATTGCCGATATCTCATAATTATCTGACTTTAAATTCGTATATTTGATATCGGCAATTCGTATCAGCGCAACGACAAAATAAAAAGCTTTTCTGAAAAAAATAATCGAAAACGTTCGTCGTAAACAAATCGTATTTTCGATGTAATCACATATCTTATTCAAATGGGACTATTGCGTTTATTCCAACGTGTCATGTCGTGAAAATTGCAGAATAAAATACATGATTTATGAATATTCACGAGTCCTAATTTGTGTTTCAAAATAACATTCATGCTTTTCTTATTGTGACAAAATATGATGCATGATGCATATGTATTATATTATATACTAAAATATAGTATCAATTATAGTTTCACGTGAAATTAGGGATGATTTAATAAATTGTGTGTTCATATTACGTGTATGCCAGATTTATAGTCTCAATTTGAATTACATATATAAATTTATACAATAAATTAACACCCTTGGTGAATACTGATGATAGATTTGTAATGCTTAACGTTTCACAGCTGGTTACAACTTAAAACATTTTCATATGGTAATTATTATTAATAACATGATTAGTATTTTTCTCTCCCAAATAGTCATGGGTAAAGACACTAAGGATATATCAATGCATAAGCAAATTGTAAATAACCAAGTTTCAATTACTTTCTTTCAGTGATGTGGAAAATTAACAATTTTACATTTAAAACAATTATACCATAAAAATATATGCATAGATGTTTCATCTTATTTGGTGTATTATGTTTCTATACAATATCTTGCTAAAATATACCTCAAATACACATAGGTGATGAACTATTTTTGTTTTCTACAGTAACTCTGTTTTGTGAATTATTTTCAATCACAAATAACTAGTGTCATTTATCCTTTTGCGGTAACAGTATATTTATCAGAAAATGTTATCAATTGATGAAAACAGAGACCATATACATGTAATAGATTATATGGCCTCTGGTGAAAGTCAACAGGCCTCATATTCTGTTAACATTAAAGTAAATAGAAATTATCTTACCTCAGTATCTTTTCCTGGGTTTTGGAGCAATGTCATCATATCAAATTATTTCTACTGAACTTTCAAGGATTGTTGCTGTGTGCTGAAGTGTCTGATAGTAACATGCTCCAATTACTACAGTATGTAAAATGTCTCTGCCATCATAAAACAAAAATGTCAAGAACAGTCTTCTTTGAATTCAAAAAGTGCCCAAACCTGAGCATTCTTTCATTTAAGGTCTGTATGTATGTGATATTGTCGTTGCCACATATATATGGCAATAAAAAATCCAAATTGAAATCTCAGTGAATTAGCTCCAAACTGGACAACAAAAATCATTCATTGCAGGGCTCGATTTTGGGAAAGGAAACCTATATGCACCTCCTGCTCAATATATAATTATCTATTACTTGTGGTTTTAATATTGCTTATTCACAGCATGATTACAACAAATTATTCTGGGTCTGGTATGATAATTTTATATTACTTATATAACTGACATGATAAAAAGGGTCATTCTGTCAGTCGCTGTCAGTGTAATCATTGCTCCAAGCCAGTTTGGGTCATCAGTGTGTTTCCCAGATGAAGTCTGTTTTTTAAGAGCAAAATATGAACATGGACAGTGTGCAAGTAGGTTACATTTTGCAGTTTTAGCTTGGACCAGTGCAAATTCTAGATGCTAAATCAAGCCATGCACTGGGTCACTTGACCAGTAATTTCTTTTATAAAAATGGACACACGTCAAACAATGTGAAATACTAGTAAGTAGAATTAAAATTTGAAAACTCTGCGTTTTGAGGCAACAGAAATATTTCAATTTTGCTCCTACTTGGAGAACAAAAGATGTGCTGTTTAGCTGTTTTAATGTCTAAAATAAATACCGATTTTGAGTGAAAGGCATTCACACAGACTATGACTATTTTTTTTATCCCGTCATTCCAATTTTTAAGAAATCCATTTACATTACATTCTTACAGTACATCTGGTTTCATCCGTTTCTGTGAAAGGAAAAAAGAATTCATGCACGACATCTACAATCACCAGAATTGTCCGTGTCACGATAGACACATAACAATATTATGTTTTTGTTATGACATACTGACATTTTATAATATCTCACCGTGTTAGAACGTATTAAATCATCGACGACTTAGAATTTGTAAAAATAAAGATCTACGCACCGGCGGCAATATTGAGGGGACAAAATATACAATCGAGCAAAAAATGCCAACTACTGTTGAAAACAGCTAACAGTAACGGATAGAAGGTGATTAAAAACTTAATTCAATTATATATTTTGGATTTTACGGGAATTTGAATCAATTTAGAAAAGTATCAATTGTCGTTTTCCAACTCGTGCCTATTTTACCTCCACGAGTGCCATGCCGTACGTGCTTCCGGTTTCATCAAGAGTGGGTACAATTACAAATATTAGTTAGGTATTGAGTCGTTTTTGAATGTTTTTGAGTTCAGATTCTGCTTATGAACGTGTATTTTCAAACATCCTTCGTGTCTTGTCGCCTAAAAAACCCGCGAGTTTGGCCACGCCCTTACGCGTCACCTATGGCTGTCAACAATGTCAGTGACAGAAGGTCTATCCAACAAAATCATTATAAACTCGATAAATATGATAATTTTGTTACAAAGACAGTACCATTTATCTAATCAGACCGTGTAATTAATTCCAGCGAAAATAGTTGGATCTATCAAAAGGATGGCACATTTTTTTCGGTATCACGATGCATGTGGAGTTGTTTGTTTACAGCCGTTGCCATGATCGTTCCTATTCGTCCAATCGGTGATGTAACATTGAGATTCTTTTTGTTTATAAATAATTAAACCGAAAGTTACTAAGTTTAGAAAATGTAAAACTTCAGTGTTTTCTCTTCTCCAAAAAACAAAAATATTGATCAAATCATAAAAAAAAAATTCATCATGAAGAAAGTATTAGACTGGGTACCACTCGCGTGATGTGCCTGAAGTCAACAATGGCCGTTATTTGCGGCTGTGTGCCGAGAATGTTGGCGAACACATTTTTAATTCGCGGGCGTTTCGTTTTAAGGTACATACACTAATTGAAGATTATATACTAGTATTTAGAAAGCTGAGAATTAATGCATTCCATGTGCAGTGCAGTGTGTTGAACAGAAGAGCAATCCTGCTGATTTGTTCGCTTGGATGAAGTCAGCAGGAGTGAAAAGTGAGTGAGTTTAGATTTACGCCGCACTCAGCAATATTCCAGCAAAATGGCGGCGGGCTGTAAATAATCGAGTCTGGACCAGACAATCAGTGGACCAGTGATCAACAGCATGAGCATCAATCTGCGCAATTGGGAACCAATCACATGTGTTAACCAAGTCAGCGATCCCGTTAGTCGCCTGTAACGACAAGCATGGGTTACTGAAGATCAATATTCTAACCCGTATCTTCAAGGGTCGCTTGAAAAGTGAAATAGAAACCATTCTGTTAGCTGCTGCTGACGATCGCTTCCTAATCGTATCCGTCATTGTGCGATTTTGCTGTATATAATATATGTGGATTAGGTAAATTTTACACACTATATCAATATTATTGCATGAATTTAAATACCACAAACTTTGTAACAATAATAGACGCAATAAGCATCATCCTCGTGTTTAATTATATAGCCCTGCTCCCCTAGATGTAGAATAATAGTCAGTAGTCGGGCGTTTTCATGTTGTATTCCACATGACATAATGATTTAAAGAACACCCGTTGCAATCATATTCACAGGTATGGTAAACATGAGGATAATTATGTTATTCATTATATCATGTAATAATCTTTCTTATGTTTATTCTGTTTGGCAGGACGCCGAGCGTGTTTAGGACAGCCCCTGGCTCGTATGGAACTATTCCTGATTCTGACCAGCTTGATTCAGAAGTTTAAGTTCGTCCCTCCAAGTGGAACGCTGCAACCCCTGATAGGAATAATGGGTATTGCCAACAATGCTCCCTCTTTCAAGTGCAAAGCCATACCAAGGAACGTTTGAGAGACTGACGCTGTATCAGAATCGTTATATGTGCTTGTACTTAATGTTTCTATGTGAAACGTTTCCAATTTCTGTTGTTGAGAACCGACACCTCAATGTAACATTGGAAACCACGACTAACAGTATCGGTTCAAAATGAAATGTCCAGACATCTTAGTTCATTTTTAAATGCTAATACACTCGCTGTCGGGCATGACTCACAACTGATATTTTAACCTCGAAACAGACGCATAAATACATACAAGAGTGGTTCTAGGTTAACGTCGTACCCATCAGAATATGCACTATACGATTACAAAGGCATAGAAGAGACACTATCCCTTTTTGATCCAGCTTTAAAATGATACATGAGCGTATCACCAGCAACGATTAACCTTTTCATCTGTTTTAATAGTTGTTTTTTATGTCTGACTTGCATAGCAATATAGTTTTCCCATATTTGGATCAACAGTTTACTTTACTTCCTTAGCTTACATAATCGGAGTGTATTTAGTCCCTGCTCACCATACGTTTCAGTCGTACAATGGACTCTGGAGAGGGTTTTGTTGTTTATATCCGCGTAGATAGAGACATGTTTACATAGAAAGTGGTATGTAAAACTTCTTTTGCATTTGCATATGAATACTTTGAGATTTGCATTGTTATACATGTATATCTATACCTATATGAATACTTTGATGGTATAAAGTTATAAAAAAATCATGTTCGAGTTGTGTCGTTGTTTTTCATTGCACCATCCCTGTAAGGGGCAGGACAGACAAAAAATGTCTGAGTTATGTCTTACATTTGCCATGTGTGGCTATGTGGAGGTTTCCGGTTCAATATGTATATGATGTGTGAGTGAAAGAACTTGTTCTGGCGTAACCTATCACTTATTCTCCGTGACCTATACATTTGCTGCCATCAGCACTATGCCGGGGTTAGAAAAGGTTTGGGGGGCTGATTTGTCGTCACAGTCCAGCAACAGTGAAAATTCATAACTAAAACATGGTGGTAATATTCAACGCTTAATGTGCGGAGTAAATTAACAAACTTAACGGAGTAAATGTAAAAGTCCATGGATGTTAAAATAATGCGTATAGTCAATGTAATCACTCGGACGTTGAGATTGATGTATGTTAATATAATGTGTATAGTGAATGTAATCACTCGGATGTTGAGATTGATGTATGTTAATATAATGTGTATAGTGAATGTAATCACTCGGATGTTGAGATTGATGTATGTTAATATAATGTGTATAGTGAATGTAATCACTCGGATGTTGAGATTGATGTATGTTAATATAATCTGTATAGTGAATGTAATCACTCGGATGTTGAGATTGATGTATGTTAATATAATCCGTATAGTCAATGTAATCACTCGGATGTTGAGATTGATGTATGTTAATATAATGCGTATAGTGAATGTAATCACTCGGATGTTGAGGTCGATGTATGTTAATATAATGCGTATAGTGAATGTAATCACTCGGATGTTGAGATTGATGTATGTTAATATAATGTGTATAGTGAATGTAATCACTCGGATGTTGAGATTGATGTATGTTAATATAATGCGTATAGTGAATGTAATCACTCGGATGTTGAGATTGATGTATGTTAAAATAATGCGTATAGTGAATGTAATCACCCGGATGTTGAGATTGATGTATGTTAAAATAATGCGTATAATGAATGTAATCACCCGGATGTTGAGGTCGATGTATGTTAAAATAATGCGTATAGTGAATGTAATCACTCGGATGTTGAGATTGATGTATGTTAATATAATGCGTATAGTGAATGTAATCACTCGGATGTTGAGATTGATGTATGTTAATATAATGCGTATAGTGAATGTAATCACTCGGATGTTGAGATTGATGTATGTTAATATAATGCGTATAGTGAATGTAATCACTCGGATGTTGAGATTGATGTATGTTAATATAATGCGTATAGTGAATGTAATCACCCGGATGTTGAGGTTGATGAATGTTAAAATAATGTGTATAGTGATTGTAATCACCCGGATGTTGAGGTCGATGTAAGTTAAAATAATGCGTATAATGAATGTAATCACCCGGATGTTGAGGTCGATGTATGGTAAAATAATGCGTATAGTTAATGTAATCACTCGGATGTTGAGATTGATGTATGTTAATATAATGCGTATAGTGAATGTAATCACTCGGATGTTGAGATTGATGTATGTTAATATAATGCGTATAGTGAATGTAATCACTCGGATGTTGAGATTGATGTATGTTAATATAATGCGTATAGTGAATGTAATCACTCGGATGTTGAGATTGATGTATGTTAATATAATGCGTATAGTGAATGTAATCACCCAGATGTTGAGGTTGATGAATGTTAAAATAATGTGTATAGTGATTGTAATCACCGGGATGTTGAGGTCGATGTAAGTTAAAATAATGCGTATAATGAATGTAATCACCCGGATGTTGAGGTCGATGTATGTTAAAATAATGCGTATAGTGAATGTAATCACTCGGATGTTGAGATTGATGTATGTTAATATAATGCGTATAGTGAATGTAATCACTCGGATGTTGAGATTGATGTATGTTAATATAATGCGTATAGTGAATGTAATCACTCGGATGTTGAGGTCGATGTATGTTAATATAATGTGTATAGTGAATGTAATCACTCGGATGTTGAGATTGATGTATGTTAATATAATGTGTATAGTGAATGTAATCACTCGGATGTTGAGATTGATGTATGTTAAAATAATGTGTATAGTGAATGTAATCACCGGGATGTTGAGATTGATGTATGTTAATATAATGTGTATAGTGAATGTAATCACCGGATGTTGAGATTGATGTATGTTAATATAATGCGTATAGTGAATGTAATCACTCGGATGTTGAGATTGATGTATGTTAATATAATGCGTATAGTGAATGTAATCACTCGGATGTTGAGATTGATGTATGTTAAAATAATGCGTATAGTGAATGTAATCACTCGGATGTTGAGATTGATGTATGTTAAAATAATGCGTATAGTGAATGTAATCACCCGGATGTTGAGGTTGATGTATGTTAAAATAATGCGTATAGTGAATGTAATCACCCGGATGTTGAGGTCGATGTATGTTAAAATAATGCGTATAATGAATGTAATCACCCGGATGTTGAGGTCGATGTATGGTAAAATAATGCGTATAGTCAATGTATTCACTCGGACGTTGAGATTGATGTATGTTAATATAATGCGTATAGTTAATGTAATCACTCGGATGTTGAGATTGATGTATGTTAATATAATGCGTATAGTGAATGTAATCACCCGGATGTTGAGGTTGATGAATGTTAAAATAATGTGTATAGTGATTGTAATCACCGGATGTTGAGGTTGATGTAAGTTAAAATAATGCGTATAATGAATGTAATCACCCGGATGTTGAGGTCGATGTATGTTAAAATAATGCATATAGTGAATGTAATCACCGGATGTTGAGGTCGATGTATGGTAAAATAATGCGTATAGTCAATGTAATCACTCGGACGTTGAGATTGATGTATGTTAATATAATGCGTATAGTGAATGTAATCACTCGGATGTTGAGGTTGATGTATGTTAAAATAATGCGTAGACTAAATGTAATCACTCGGATGTTGAGGTCGATGTATGTTAAAATAATGCGTATAATGAATGTAATCACTCGGATGTTGAGGTCGATGTATGTTAAAATAATGCGTATAGTTAATGTAATCAGTCGGACGTTGAGGTAGATGTATGTTAAAATAATGCGTATAATGAATGTAATCACCCGGATGTTGAGGTCGATGTATGTTAAAATAATGCGTAGACTAAATGTAATCACCCGGATGTTGAGGTCGATGTATGTTAAAATAATGCGTATAATGAATGTAATCACCCGGATGTTGAGGTCGATGTATGGTAAAATAATGCGTATAGTCAATGTATTCACTCGGACGTTGAGATTGATGTATGTTAATATAATGCGTATAGTTAATGTAATCACTCGGATGTTGAGATTGATGTATGTTAATATAATGCGTATAGTGAATGTAATCACCCGGATGTTGAGGTTGATGAATGTTAAAATAATGTGTATAGTGATTGTAATCACCCGGATGTTGAGGTCGATGTAAGTTAAAATAATGCGTATAATGAATGTAATCACCCGGATGTTGAGGTCGATGTATGTTAAAATAATGCATATAGTGAATGTAGTCACTCGGATGTTGAGGTCGATGTATGGTAAAATAATGCGTATAGTCAATGTAATCACTCGGACGTTGAGATTGATGTATGTTAATATAATGCGTATAGTGAATGTAATCACTCTGATGTTGAGGTTGATGTATGTTAAAATAATGCGTAGACTAAATGTAATCACTCGGATGTTGAGGTCGATGTATGTTAAAATAATGCGTATAATGAATGTAATCACCCGGATGTTGAGGTCGATGTATGTTAAAATAATGCGTATAGTTAATGTAATCAGTCGGACGTTGAGGTAGATGTATGTTAAAATAATGCGTATAATGAATGTAATCACCCGGATGTTGAGGTCGATGTATGTTAAAATAATGCGTATAGTGATTGTAATCACCCGGATGTTGAGGTCGTTGTAAGTTAAAATAATGCGTATAATGAATGTAATCACCCGGATGTTGAGGTCGATGTATGTTAAAATAATGCGTATAGTGAATGTAGTCACTCGGATGTTGAGGTCGATGTATGGTAAAATGATGCGTATAGTCAATGTAATCACTCGGACGTTGAGGTTGATGTATGTTAAAATAATGCGTATAGGGAATGTAATCACCCGGATGTTGAGGTAGATGTACAGTGAATGTAATCACCCGGATATTGAGGCTGATGCATGTAAAAATAATGCATATAGTTAATGTAATCACCCGGATGTTGAGGTCAATGTGTGTTAAAATAATGCATATAGTTAATGTAATCACCCGGATGTTGAGGTCGATGTGTGTTAAAACAATGCATATAGTTAATGTAATCACCCGGATGTTGAGGTCAATGTGTGTTAAAATAATGCATATAGTTAATGTAATAACCCGGATGTTGAGGTCAATGTGTGTTAAAATAATGCATATAGTTAATGTAATCACCCGGATGTTGAGGTCGATGTGTGTTAAAATAATGCGTTGAGTGAATGCAATCACCCGGATGATGAGTTAGATGTATGGTAAAATAATGCATATAGAGAATGTAATAGCCCGGATGATTAGTAAGATGTATGTTCAAATAATGCGTATAGTCAATGTAATCACTCGGACGTTCAGGTGGATGTATGTTAAATAATGCGTATAGTGATTGTAATCACCCGGATGTTGAGGTAGATATGAAGTGAGTGTAATCACCCGGATATTGAGGCTGATACATTTTAAAATATTGCGTATACTTAATGTAATCACCCGGATATTGAGGCTGATGCATGTTAAAATAATGCGTATAGTGAATGTAATCACCCGGATGATGAGTTAGATGTATTTTAAAATAATGCATCTTAAAATACTGTCTGTAGTGAGGTAAGGTGAGGTGAAATTGGGTTTAACGTTGCACTTGAGAATATTTCGCTCATATCACGACGTGCATGCGTGTGTATGTGTATGTGCGGCTGCTTGTACTAGCCCAGACTGAAGCTGGTTTTATAGTGCTAGCCCACTGAGATACCATGCCGCAGTGAAGCATGAATACACCACTCAGACACATTATACTAACTCCGAGCCGACCAGTCCTTGTTGTACCCATTAATGCCGAGCGGCAGGCAGGGACCAACAAGTACCATATTTTAACGTCTTTTGGTATGCCGCGGTCGGGCATCGAACCCGCAACCTTCCGCTCTCCGTGCGGATGCTCTAACCACTACACCACGGAGGGGGTCACTGTCTGTAGTGCATGTAATCACTCGGATGTTGAGGTAGATGCATGTTAAAATAATGCGTATAGGGAACATAATCACTCGGATGTTGAGGTGGATGCATGTTAAAATAATGCATATAGTGATTGTAATCACCCGGATGTTGAGGTCGATGTATGTTAAAATAATACGTTTAAGGAATGTAATCACCCGGATGTTGGTTGAGATGTACGTTAAAATAATGCGTATAGTGAATGTAATCACCCATGATGTTGAGGTAGATGTATGTTCTAATAATAAGTATAGTGATTGTAATCACCCGGATGTTGAGGTCGATGTATGTTAAAATAATACGTTTAAGGAATGTAATCACCCGGATGTTTGTTTAGATGTACGTTAAAATAATGCGTATAGTGAATGTAATCACCCGGATGTTGAGGTCCATTTATGATAAAATAATGCGTATAGTGAATGTAATCACCCGGATGTTGAGGTCGATGTGTGTTAAAATAATGTGTTTAATGAATGTATTCACCCGGATGTTGAGGTAGATGTATGTTCTTATAATAAGTATAGTTAATGTAATCACCCGGATGTTGAGGTCGATGCATGTTAAAATACTGTCTGTAGTGAATATAATCATTCGGATGTTGAGGTCGATGCATGTTAAAATAATGTGTATAGTGACTGGCATCACCCGGATGTTGGGGTCCATGTTTGTTAAATTATTGCGTATATCACCACACAAAATGACTGTATTACCCAAATTTACTAAAGTCAGGAAATACTCGTTTCAGCCGGCGGCCATATGAACAATGTTTGAAATCTACGTATCATCTGGCCGTCAGATTTACACACGTTAAAATGGGTGTTAAAATAAACGAACATTCAACTCTGCATTTACATGTATTTCACAGGTGTGTAAATCTGGCCTTTGTTTTCATGTGTTTCCTAACATGTGTAACATATGTAAATTCTGTGCTTGTAGGACATGCATTTCAATACCCTTGAAATCTCGTATGACCAGGGTTAGGTTTGTCATATATTTAGTACATGCGTAAATGGTTGGTAATGGGTAAATAGAGTGTTACAAGATTGACACTACTTTAACATGTATTTCAATGGTTCTGTAACATAACTGTCACATAGGGTTCATTAGCGCATCCGACCACGCCATAATGTACTGAGATAATTAGAAACACATGGTGAAGTGATACCCATGACTGAGCACCACTAATAACGTGCGTGTCTTTCTTGACATGCACATGATGTCTGATTCGTTTCGTTTCCATGGTAACCGCCTCGTCAGCGCTAGGAAAACAACTTAGGATGTGTTGCGGTTTGGTTTTTTGGAATGTAGGTGGTTGGGCCAAAACTGATCTGGATAACTCTCGCTTTCGACAGTCGACGCTACTGGATTTGGACTACGATGTGATAGGACTGTGTGAAACGTTTCTAGTTGGAAAATCTACCTTATCCCTGCCGGGATACAGGTGGTACGGTAACAATAGGCGCAGACTTCATAAAAATGCCAAACGAGGATCTTGGGGCGTAGGGGTGTTTCTCAAAGAAACCGTGTTACGTGATTTTAGCGTTACTATTTTAGATGACTGTGATGATGATATGTTGTGGCTCAAAATGTCCTCGTCACATGATAGTTCGTTCAATATTGTCTTTTGTGTTTGTTATCTTCCCCCATCCTGTTCTACTCGTATCAATGATACAGAAGACTTCTTTAATAGGCTTTTGGATAAAATGTATAACTTTCAGAATGAAGGAATAATCTGCTTATGTGGCGATTTTAACGCCCGCATTAGTGATGATACTGATTTTATTCAGGGCGTAGATAGTATCCCTGACCGCGAGGTAATAGACTTTACACAGAACTCTCATGGCCAACTGTTTACTGACATTTTAACGCAGTGTAACTTGTGTGTTTTAAATGGGCGCCTTGGAACACAAGACTTTACATTTATCAAGAACGGTGCCTCAGTAGTTGATTATGTTGTCACTGCTCATGAACACTTAAATCATTTTACAAACTTTAATGTTGTTACTATGTCATCAATAACTAATGGTACTAATATGCCAAATCGGTGCCAGATCACTCGATTCTGTCTTGGGATTTATCTGTACCGTGTAATGAGGATGTGGGGATTGGTAGTAATGTTAATTGTGATGTCTCCTGTAATTCTAGACGTTATGTTGCATCACGTATTCCAGACCCATTTCTTATGGATAAGACAGTGTTAGGACAAGTTAATGACTTCATACATCGTTTAGAAAGCAACATTTCTGCTCAGGACGATGTTGACGTGATATTTAATGATTTTTTAAACTTTATGTATGCGGAATTAGATAAGGTTCCCTCTTGTACAGCTAGTAGGTCGAAGGTTAGATTGAATAAGTGTAAATCAGTTTATAAACCTTATTGGAGTGAGAATCTACAGTCACTGTGGGATGACGCTAAAGTTGCCGAGCGTGAGTGGTTACGTTGTAAATCTTTTGTATTGCGAAGGAAACTTCGCCATATCTATACCAGTCATAGAAAAGCTTTCGACAAGCAGCTACGCAAGGCTAAACGGGAGTATCAGTTGAAGGAGCAGCAACGACTATTAGATAAACACTCTGATAATAATCCTCGTAGTTTTTGGAAGACCATAGGCAGGTTGGGTATTTCAGAAGAACGTAAAGATACTGTTCCTTGGGAGGTTATTCTTGACAACGATTCTGTATCTTCTGATAGAGCAGTTGTCCTTGATAAATGGCGGAATGACTATAGCTCTTTATTTTCCAAACAAGAATCACCCAGTTTCAGTGATACCCATTTTTGTCATGTAAACAATGAAATTGACAATGGTCATGTGACCAGTCCAGTTAGCTATGACACAAGTGACCTAGACTCGCCCATTACCTTAGCAGAGGTCGAGCGTGCTATTGCACGTGCAGGACATGGGAAGGCGGCGGGTCCCGACTGTATACCGGCTGAGGCGTTGAAGAACAAGGCTTGCGTTGATATCCTTTTTCGTATTTACAGTTACTGTTTTGATAATAATATCTGCCCCCAAGCATGGCGTCATAGCATTATTAATCCTATTAGGAAACCTGACTCTGACCCTCGTGACCCGTTGGGATATAGAGGCATCTCTTTGTTATCAGTCCCGTGTAAAATTTATGCGAATATACTTAATTCTAGACTTAGTTCTTGGCTGGAAGCGAATAAGATTTTAGTGGATGAACAAAATGGGTTTCGCTCTAAACGTGGAACCTTAGAGCACTTGTATAGCATTTATTCAGTTATAAAAAATAGAAAACAAGCTAACAAGTCTACTTTTGTTTGCTATATTGATGCTATGAAGGCTTTTGATAAGGTAAACAGACACTGTCTTTGGTATAAACTACTGCAGCTTGGCATTAACGGGAAATTCTTACACGCAGTTCAGTCGATGTATGACAGTACCTCGGCCCGGGTCCGTATTAACGATGAATACACAGACATTTTCTCTGTAACCTCCGGCGTTCGTCAGGGGTGTGGGTTGTCGCCGACGTTGTTTTCAATATATGTGAACGACCTTGCTCACGAGATAAACAGTTTAGGATGTGGCATTGAAATTGATGATGTTAGGCTCAGTTTGTTATTATATGCAGACGACATAGCACTTATCGCTCCTGACGAGGTGTCATTGCAGAGAATGTTGGATGTTGTAGCTGATTGGTGCTCCCGCTGGCGAGTTCTGGTTAATATTCAGAAAACCAAAGTTATTCATTATCGTCCTAAACGGTTTATGAGATCTAAATTTGTTTTTATGATTGGTGATGATTATGTTGATTATACTAACGCCTATAAATATTTGGGACTTTGGCTTGAGGAAAATCTTGATTTAAATTACACTGCTAAAGAAATAGCGAAGTCTGCTAACCGCGCGCTGGGATTGGTGATATGTAAGTTTAAGTCCGTGGGAGGCATGGCTTATAACGTCTTTAATACGCTGTACAACAACTTAGTGCAACCTATTCTGTCTTACGGTGCAGCACTCTGGGGAACTAAGGATTTTAATTGTATAAGTGCAGTACAGAACCGTGCTTGTAGATTTTTCATTGGCGTAAATAGCAAAACCCCTAATTTGGCAGTAAGGGCTGATATGGGATGGACTAGTACTTTGTCAAAACAAAGAACAGAAGTATTACGTTTTTGGGTTAAGTTGCACCGTATGGCACCTGATAGATTGCCTTCTGTTATTAGCAGCTGGTCACGGCGTTTAGCCAAATCATGGGATAACACAGTGTCATCTTTATTACAATCGCTGCAACTCCCAGTGCAAGACATGCTACACATGTCTAGTAGTGAATTGACTTTGTCATTTCAACATATACAGTTGTTAGATCATCAGGAGTGGCTACGGGAATTGTGGAATGACCAGGGTAATCCCAACGGTAATAAGCTACGCACATATAGACAGTTTAAGTACACTGTTACTCCAGAACCATATATAACTGCTATACTGCCCAGATGGCACCGTAGCGTTCTAGGTAAACTTCGCTGTGGTACACTTCCATTAGAAATAGAACGTGGTAGATTTTCTCGTCCTGCGACGCCACTTGCAGACAGGCTTTGTCGTCACTGTAGTAGTCAGGCTGTCGAAGACGAAGTCCATTTCTTAGTTAGCTGTCCTTATTATTCTGATCTTCGGTATGATCTGTTTAGAAAAACTAGTATCTTGTACCCAAATTTTGCTCAGTTATCAAACACTGAACAAGCTACACTCCTCTTACAAACAGAAATTATTGTTAATCCACTGGCCGCTTTAGTTAGCCGTATGTATCGGCGTAAGCTATCATCCCTATAAATTTCTTTCTTTTTCCTTAGGTCTTTCATATGTGTGATACTCCTTAATGTTTTAATCTTATATTTTATACATTTTATGCACATATTGTCTAGTGTGTCTCATTGGCCATCTGGCCTGGTGTCTGTATTTTTCTATGTCTTTTTACCGTTGCCATTTTGTTACATGTACATTCACGTGACACAAAAATAAACTATTTTGTCTGTCTTTTTTTGTCTGTACAAGGAGACACTGCTAATTACAATAAAACACAGACAGATGTGTTCACACAGACATGAACCGGTAGGTCCCTAATTTTAGTGTTCACTTGTATGAGTTATCCGACTGATCATAACTGAACAAATTTATTTATCTATACTTTTATAAAAGATTATTACAATATATTAATGATTCCCGGTGTAAATTACTGTTGTAAATGTGTGAACATGCACATACTTGGTATGACCTCTTTTTGATTCGGAATACAGGTATTATCCCATACGGACGTTTTCTCAAATTTCAGTTACTCGACGGAATATACTGTAGACATATTTTGTTTCCATCTCTTGGGTAGACTATAGAAAATTGTAGTGATTACAATTAGCTCATAACTAAACAGTTTCGATAATTATTGAAAGCTTACTACCTGACAGCATTTATGTTGCTCATGCGTTTTCTTTTTTGCTTTTGCTTTTTGCTGTCTAATTTGTTATACATTATATTATTGTGTTAATCATTTTGGTATCTTAATATCATGGAATATAATGTGTACTTATTAATCTATCAAAGTACCGATACTTATTATCTGTATGCTTTACTGTTATTGGGTGAAACTGTTAAATGTTCCTTCGTACAGAATTTCCAGGAAATAGAAACTGAAAATTACTAGATAAATGGAAAACTGAATTGGATAAAGATTGCAAACAATCATTATTTATGTTCCTCTTTTAAATTATCAGTGTGCATCAAATTATTAAGTACTAACATAAAAACTGAAGGATATATGGTGACAAAACTGGGTTCAATCTTGAATGTATAATAAATGTAACAATGTATATTCTTTAACAGTATCAAGGAATGATGGGGTACGCTCGTGGTTAAAGCGTTCGCCTGTCAGGTCAAAAACCGGTGTTTGATTCCCGACATAGGCACATTACGACTGAAAAAATATATTTTGATAAACGGCAAAGATCTTAATTTCAATTGAAAAATAGAGACGAAGTAATTTGGAAGATTCACAGACTAACAACATCTATATTGGGGCTACAGGTGCAGGATGCATCTTCAATTATAAAATCACATTCCACAAACATCAGATAAAGGTTTAAATGACAAGCATATTTATTGGTATCTTGCCAAGATCTGTCCTCTCTCAATGCAGTATAACCAGAGTGCCGTGGTCACTACCTCAGGTGGCCAAATTCAGCCATCCCATTACTCTACAGTATTTTCTTACAGACATATATATGGAAAATTCACTTTTACGGGTATGGAAAGAGTGGGGGGGGAAACACGTGCAAAGTATTAGTCAGCTGAGATTATCCTTCAAAAACATCATATGTACAACAATCACTTATCATTATGTGCAACCAAAGCATTACAAATAGGCCATATTTCCAGACATCATAACATCACCTTTGGCCGGAGTTCCAAATAATTTGACACCGAAAGCCTGTCAGTTAACGCAAAGGAAATAACCCTTGTGTTTAAAATGATGCCTTAATCATAGTCACAATGAAGTGTAGGTTGCCATGCATTTTCTAGTCTGTCTCACAGTCCCTGAACCACATTATTTTCCTTACTGCTTAGTCTGTCTCACAGTCACTGAACCACATTATTTTCCTTACTGCTTAGTCTGTCTCACAGTCCCTGAACCACATTATTTTCCCTACTGCTAAGCCCTCTCTGCAATGCTAAAGCCTTAAATGAAGTCTAGATCTCCTCAGGTCCAGGGTCTGTTAACATCTGTAAAACCCTAACTCACTTTGGGGGTCGGGTTACAAAGTAAACAACTGCCATGGCGTGCCGGACTGAATCTCGTGTCTCTCTGGGGCTCTTTTTCATTTTAAATGGGTTTGTTTGTTACTGTCAAAATTATATATATTCAGACACTGAGCGTTAGTCTATGTATTTTCCAATATGACGGAAATACTAATATTCAGCCTAAATACTAAAACAGCCTTTCTTCAAGCAGTGACTTAACGCCATACATAGCTAGACTTACTTAGATGATAGACTTCATATAAGGCATCAGAGATATTTCACAAACATGGTATAGGACCCTTAGCCTCATTAGCTTATTGCCTCACCACTTGCGATTTAAGCGTTGGCAGATGTAAATTTTACTGGAGATGTTGGTCCCGCAAGCTGTGATTGTTTGGTATGGCACTCTTTAACCCAAAACCCTGCAGTGAGTTTTGCCAGAGACAGAAGGGGGAAAAATATCGTTCTGTGACTTTGATACAGACTGAGACAAGATATGGAAAACCAAAAATTTGGACAACAAACCATTGTTTAGGTCTTTTAATTGTAAATATGATTCAAATAGCTTAACCTAGATTTCGATATCCTCCATATGTACATTTGGTGGAAAATATACATTTATCCCGAGACAAGGACGAATGTTTATATATAATTTAAAAAATATAACAGCACTAGTATCCATTTTGTCTTTTGTCTTCTACCCGTCAGAACTAGATTAACATATTACTCTGATATGAACATATTTTACAGAAAAAATGTTCATAGTAAAAAAATATATATAATATAATGAAAAGGAGCCCTGAGACTTTCTCCTGAAGCTGTGGAAATCTAGACTTGCCACATTTTGTAGACTTGCGTGGGCTTGGATATATTTGCTTCAGGGTCTGTATGACAGACGACGTCCCAACATACGCTCAGTCACATGTGTCTCCAGGTCACGGAGAATCAGTGGTTAGAGGCCCGTATTGCAATTCTCGTGCGTTTCCCAGCTAGGCGAGTAGCAAGCCAATTTCTTCCTGTAAGCCCAATGGGATGCAAAGCCTTATATTTAGGTGGTATTGAGGGCTTGCCCAACTTTCATTTTTTTATGAGACCTGAAGAGTTATCGTTTGACGTTTGATGATTTCAATAGCTTCAAAATATTGTGGAAAGACTTTCGCCTGTATCCCCCCTTAAATTTCATTCTAGTCAAATCATATCACCTGAATATATATTCCTCATCAGATAAGAATGAGTTTTAACGTGTTTTGTTAATTGTATCTGAACATACCGAAAGACAGATTCTACTTCTAAAAATGCCACTCAAAGAAAGTTTTCCTCATCGTTAAAATTTAGGGGGGATACGGACGGAAGTCTTACCACCATGGAAATTGAAATGTGATTTCCTCATATACAAATATGTTTGGACATAGTTTACACATGTCTGCTGCATTGATGCAATACTATACATCGAGAATTTGGTGTTCTTTTCTAAAATAAATGATAAACAAATGAAAAATAAACAACTGCATTTCAGTGATGATTCACATATAATCATGACTGTAACAAAACATCCTCATACATGTCGATGGAAAAACAATCATCACTGAAAGTTATGATATGAAGAATAACCTGTTTACTGTACATGGTAATGCTTTAATCAAAGAATACTGTAGTCCATATGATTCATAGAGGGATTTCCACTTTTAAAATGGAACGTGTTTGTAGGTATTTTTGGCAAGAATTAGAAGAAAAATTATTTTCTAGCAAAGATCATGTGTAATCTCGAGCTGTTTTTTATAATGGTAGCTACGCCCCTGTTTGCATGTGTTGTTGACGCGGCATGGACGCCTTGTAACATCACTATTTGATTATGATTCACAAACACTTGCCCATGATATGGTCGGAATCGTGCCACGGATTAGCAGATATTTATTATGAGAACAGATTTTGATGTAGGTGGCTTGAAACTTGCTTTTACAAAGGCCTATAGGTTGGATCACAATACATTTCATTTTACAGCTTCTCTTTTCTTAAAATGCTCACGTCAAAACTGATTTAAATTCTAATCGCAGATTAAAGAATAACACAATAAATAGTATGCCAAGTTATCGTTACCATGACAACCCTGTGATATTTCACCTTATGTAAGAGAGTAATGCAGATGATACTGTCGGCCGTAAATTTTGATAAGTTGCTTCATCGCTATCAATAAACACTGGGTATCTATACTATTATATGTGTGATCAAAGGCCATATGATAGATTATATGGTCTCTGGTGTGATGGAGGAGAACTTGCCTCGCTAGTTTTCTCGATAATCTGAACACATGTATGTAGCGTGAAACCGGCAGATAAACTCTGTCAAAAAAGAAACGCAACCCCTGTATTTTAGAGATTTTAATCTTAAGTTTTAAGACGACACAGCATTTTTATTATTTAAGACAGAAGTCTGAAATTTGGCAGAATAATAACCAAGATGGTCATGTTTAATATTGTCATTTCAAAAGTCATCTCACAGACACCAGTTTGTCACCAGGGGGCGTCTTTCTCAGTATCTCGTATGAGCACCACGAGCTGCAATCACTGCACGGCATCTCCTTGGACAAGAACGGATAAGACGCCGGATTCTCTCCTGGGGAATGGCTCTCCACTCCTCCTGCAGTGCACCGGCGAGCTGTTGCAGCGTCTGTGGCGGCGGCTGACGTTGACGTACGCGTCGATCCAGAGTATCCCACAGGTGTTCAATAGGGTTGAGGTCTGGTGATTTAGAGGGCCATGGCAAGACATTGACGTTGGAATTCTGCAGAAAGTTCATTGTTGCACGTGCAGTATGAGGCCGGGCGTTGTCCTGTTGAAACATCTGTGTCTGTTGGTCAATAATCGGGAGAAGGTGAGGCTGTAACACGTGGTTGATGTAACGTTGGGCTGTCAGGTTCCCTGGAACCATCACCAAGTCTGATTTCTGGTTGTATGAGATGGCTCCCCAAACCATAACGCTTCCTCCGCAAAATCTGTCCACCTGTCGGACGCAGATGGGCGCAAAACGTTCATGACGTCTCCTATACACACGCTGTCTTCCGTCGTGACGTTGCAAGAGAAAACGTGATTCATCAGAAAACCAGATGCGCCTCCAGTTTTGTAAAGTCCATATCCTTACGTTGTTGCACCACCTGAGTCGTCGGCGTCGATGTAGGGGGCGTAGTACAGGTCCAACAACTGGTCTATAGGCACGTAAACCCGCTTCTTTCAGACGGTTCCTAATCGTTTGAGCTGACACTCTCCTCAAACCTGGTATTTGTGTGGCAGTCACGGTTGGTAGGGCATGCCGATTACGCAGGTGATGGACCCGGATGTACCGATCTTGAAGGGGTCGTGATTCTTGGCCTTCCACTTCTCGGGCGATCGTTGGTCGAATTGGAGTTGTTCTAGCGGCTCCAAAGTCGGGATATCGTTGTTTTGTGAACATTTAGGTGCCGTGCAACAGTTCCAAAACTTTCTCCCGCTTGAACACGACCAATGGCGATATTTCGGTCGGCAGCACTCAATCGTGGCATTTTTAACACTGCTTTTCGGCGACAAATGAATCAATAAAATACGAAAGCACATTGGCTTTTATACACCCCTACATTAACTGACATTTTCATGATTTGCACGTGCATTTGTTTTTTTGTGCGAAGTCACCAGTGTCATTTCATGCGTTGTGACGGAATAAGCAATAAAATACACTTATGCGTGAAAATGCAGTTGTTTTGATGGTAATCTCATTAAATACGTGTATAATTTCAATACATTTGAATAAAATTTCGTTTGGAAGCAATAACTTTATTCAAACGAAATTTTAATATCTGAGGACAGGGGTTGCGTTTCTTTTTTGACAGAGTTTACTTTTAGAAGAAAGTGTTTGCCCTACCTGTAGCAACGATGTCCCGTGTCTATAAAAGGGATATAATGTGGGGATGAATGACATGTACTTTTATCTTGGCCAGTTTAGGATGATACATACTGCGATCTTTCACAATAATCCCTCTGGCTACCAGATTGAGGGTACGTTTTAAACATAACCGGTATTTCTATTATTGTATTTATAAAGTTCTTCGAACGTTCTCCATTTACGTCCGTCAGATACATCGCGCACTACCCTTTTCTCTTTGGATCTTCTCAAACGACTGTTACAAGTTCGAAGAATCCTGGTCAAAGTAGAAAAGTCTTAAGACTATTCCCTACAATTCTGTAACTTACACATTGTACCCTAAATGGGTAGAGCTTCCGTTCGGGGGAATATCAGAAGGACAACGATACAGTTATTTCCAATGTTGTAGAAAGCATTCCACTTACTTAGGAAAACACTGAGATATTGTATTCATGTCGGAATGATATTTTCAGCCCCTGTCAGAGCTAAACTTGAACATGCGAGGTCTGCGTCTGTGTCAGACTAAAGGCCTACAAGATGTTTAGCAACACTGGGGCGTAATAGCCATAGACCTTCTCCAAACAAGGGAATATATATCTTGTGAGAATGACTTCTCCGACATCACAATTACGTACGTGATATTTACTCGCAATCTGAGTTATGGATCGTCAATTTAAACAGGACAATATAGACGAATTTAAAAAAGCCATGGAGATCCAACATGCATATGATATACTCAGAGAACGCACCCGCCTGTGCTATCCGGTCATAATCGCTACACGATAAAAACAATTTTTCATTTCATGTCTCACAAAATATATAATTTGATATGGCATGGTTTGTTATCGTATACTTTTGCGTTAGTGAAACAAATGTGTACAACTTTAAAGTTTATGTATGGCGTTATTACAGCAAAGGCTGAGCGAATGCAGAAATAACATTTTTCAGGCACTGTGAGACTATTAAGGAAGGTCACATGCAGTGCAATAATATTCCAATTATGTACTGTCAAAAGAACGTTACAGTAGTGATGCGCGAGCTGAACAGACTTAAGAAATTACGAGTTGGTACGTGTGGTGTATTTGGCTGTGATCCAAGAGAGACAAATTGCTATTCTATTGGGACAGCTAGGGACACTTGCGAGGACAAAGGGGCATCGCCCTTTGTTCACCACTGAACCTTTTAATCCCTCGCACCTCACAAGATTTGCAAACACCACAGACAAGGCGTAACTTATACTGGTAGCAAGAGCAAGTGCAACTTAATAAGGCGTGTTAGCTTGCGTAATACTGCTTTCTTTGTCAGGCCCTTTTGGTGATAAGAATATTGAGGTCATGTGAGCGTTGATTTCAAACGTACTAAAATGTGGGAAAATGAAATAACATGAACCAAGTAATTCACATGATGGAAACATATGATCATCTTGCTTGAGCATAGGTAACATGAAGGTGTATGAACCGTTCATATACATACCCATGAAATCCGGTATGATACATAAATATCTAAGGTGTGTAAATATTTGCAAATTTGAAAGTGTTTGTTTCCCCACCTAAGTAAATTCACATGTTTCCAACCCGAGTAAACTTCGGCACCCATTGAAATTCAAAGGAATGCATTGGAAATACTGTATGATCATGTTTTTACCGGGGTATCTGTTTTGCAATTCATGTTTGGAAATCCCTGACAATCCGGTCAGGGCATACATGAACGACGTGCTTGTGCATACGAAAATGTACGCTGAGCATATTTTTCAAAGGTATAGATTCATATGAAATATATGCCCGAAGTTAGGAAATATCTGAAAACATACGTAAATCCGGTCATGGCATGTATTTTCTACTGTATTTACGTTTATGTCAATGGTTTACTATCCGACTTTTGGTCCTGTTGAGGTAGATGTATGTTAAAATAATGCGTATAGTGAATGTAATCACCCGGATGTTGAGGTCGATGCATGTTAAAATACTGTCTGTAGTGAATGTAATCAGTCGGATGTTGAGGTAGATGCATGTTAAAATAATGGGTATAGGGAATATTATCACTCGGATGTTGAGGTCGATGCATGTTAAAATAATGCGTATAGTGATTGTGATCACCCGGATGTTGAGGTCGATGTATGTTAAAATAATGCGCATTGGGAATATAATCACTCGGATGTTGAGGTCGATGCATGTTAAAATAATGCGTATAGGGAATATAATCCGTCGGATGTTGAGGTTGATGCATGTTAAAAAAATGCGTATAGTGAATGTAATCACCCGGATATTGAGGTAGATGGATGTTAAAATAATGTGTGTAGTGAATATAATCAGTCGGATATTGAGTTAGATGGATGTTAAAATAATTCGTATAGTGAATGTAATCATCCGGATGTTGGGGTCGATGTATGTTAAAATAATGCATTTAGAGATTGTAATCACCCGGATCTTGAGTTAGATGTATGTTAAAATAATGTGTATAGTCAATGCAATCACCCGGATGTTGAGGTAGATGTATGTTAAAATAATGAGTATAGTTAATGTAATCACCTGTATGTTGAGATCGGTGTATTTTAAAATAAAGCGTTTAATGAATGTAATCAGTCGAATGTTGAGGTCGATGCATGTTAAAATAATGTGTATGGTGAATGTAATCCCCCGGATGTTGAGGTAGATCTATGTTAAAATAATGCATATAGTGAATGCAATCACCCGGGTGTTGAGGTCGATGCATGTTACAATAATGCCTATCGGGAATATAATCACTAGGATGTTGAGGTCGATGCATGTTAAAGTAAAGTCTGTAGTGAATATAATCACTCGGACGTTGAGGTAGATGCATGTTAAAGTAATGTCTGTAGTGAATGTAATCACTCGGACGTTGAGGTAGATGCATGTTAAAGTAATGTCTGTAGTGAATATAATCACTCGGACGTTGAGGTCGATGCATGTTAAAATAATGCGTATAGGGAATATAATCACTTGGACGTTGAGGTAGATGCATGTTAAAGTAATGTCTGTAGTGAATATAATCACTCGGACGTTGAGGTAGATGCATGTTAAAGTAATGTCTGTAGTGAATATAATCACTCGGACGTTGAGGTAGATGCATGTTGAAGTAATGTCTGTAGTGAATATAATCACTCGGACGTTGAGGTCGATGCATGTTAAAATAATGCGTATAGGGAATATAATCACTTGGATGTTGAGGTCGATGCATGTTGAAATAATGCGTGTTGAGAATGTAATCACCCGGATGTTGAGGTAGATGTATGTTAAAATAATGTCTGTAGTGAATATAATCACTCGGGTTTTTAGGTCGACGCATGTTAAATTAATGCGTGTAGTGAATATAACCAGTCGGATGTTGAGGCCGATGAATGTTAAAATATTGTCTGTAGTGAATATAATCACTCGGACGTTGAGGTCATTGCTTTTTAAAATACTGTGTGTAGTGAAATACGCTGGGAAAAAGTGAAATGTCATGATTTCATAACAAAGTACAACACGCAGGTGAAATGTTGTCCTTCGAATTGTGTAAAACGATCTCCTGAAATATTGTCGTATCTCGGTGATTTGTTAGTCTTCAAATCTCCTATTGTGCTGGTTATTTCAGCGTTAAATGAGACGGAATAGTACAATATATTTCCCATTTCAACAGTCCGGTATGTCACCTGTTTCTGACTATGTAAATAACATGCCTTACCATCAGGTGAACTTTGTATGTGTTTATGAAAGGTATTTATTTATTTACTTATTTTTAGGTACAAAATCATGACATCAAATGACAACCAAATATATACCATGCGTTTGCATGCAGAGTTTGGCGGTATCTCACACTGACAAGCATATTATAACAAATGACATTGTAGGAAAATGGGCAAGTTAATAGCAATCAAACAATTGATGGCAATCAGACCAGAATCCAACAAATTTAGTACAATTACAAGAAGAGATTGCATGTGTTTTCTCGATATTGTAAACTTTACTTATTTCCTTTCTGAACATATCGAAACCTGGTGTACGGAGTCAAAGGCTTTTTCGAAATCGATCAGTAGTAACATTGCAGGAATTTCCATAGTTTCTGTATAATCCATTATGTGGTATATCAGTCTTGTGCATTCTCCAATATATCTATTAGCAAGGAATCATTTTTGATCTTCGTTAATAACTGAAGCCAATACCCTTTTAATTCTATTTGCTACTGTTGCCGAACTGATCTTTGATGACACATTCAGTGAGTGAATAAGTGAGTGAGTTAATATTGAACGTCACATCGGCAATATCTCAGCCATATCGTGACGAAAACAATTTATACAATAAAAGTGAAATGAGAACATTTGACATTGAAATGGAATATATGTACGTTATAAAAACCTGTCAACGAAGGACAGTAAAAACAACTAGAATATCACAATTACAACTAAAACTAGTGTGGAGAGTTAAAACTGATAGCACTATTTGGACAATACAATATAAAAACAGGCTATAGATCGCCAACACCAGAAGGTAGATCACCATACCAGGGACCATGGGGACTCACAGTACCTTTGCTACCTGCATGGACCCTAGTTGGATTTACACCATCCCTTCAGCTGCTGGCGATTGTAAGAAATGTTAGCCAAAATTAAAACGACAAGAATGCTACGTTTAAAAATCCTGGCACAGTTTAAATTGACTTTGAAAATTTTGGGACTTACGTACCCTCTCAGGTTACAATACTTTAACACCCCCTTGAGGATACAGCCACTAACAATCTAAGGTATTAATTTAAACTTCCAATAATAAAATATTTATCTATTTACAAATTAGTTAACAAATCTAATTCTTTTAAAAATGCAATAATTAAATGAGAACTGACATGAGTAAAAAGATCCTTCATAGTTCGTGCTTTGAAATAGTTATCCCTTGTGATGGAATGTTCAATGCAGTCAAGCAGGACATGCTTGACCGTGATTCTTTCATCACAAGGGATACAAAACGGAGGATCCTCACCTTTAAGCAAGTATTCATGTGTATATCTTGTGTGGCCAATACGACATTGTTGTATGATGACCTCTTCAAATCTGGACTGACAACCCAAGTAGGTGTAACCAATGTAAGGTTTTATTTCATGTAATTTATTAATACCCACTTGGGTGTCCCACTTCTTCTGCATCAGATCACGGACATAAGTTCTAATGCTAGCTTTGTAATCAGAGTATGGAATAAGAAGCGGTGTCACAGATTTGTTGAGTGCCGCCCTGGCAGCAAGATCGGCCATTGTATTCCCAGAAATGCCAACGCGGCAGGGCAAGACACATTCAGTAACGATATCAGTCTCCAAATAATATTTATATGTTTTCTGTTGGGCAATTCTATTAAGCAGACGCAGGTAACAGCATGTAGTTAATCTGTGCACTGGACCATAACATGTGTTGTTTTAAGCTGTAGTTCTTATGGGATGTAGTTCTTATGTGAGGACACCTTATGACTGGTGGCGTCAATGGAATGAAATATTACTAAATGGTTTTATCATGTTTACCATAATGCTAATAGAAATTGTTTTACTGCGTTCATTTATTTACATGTAATCAAGTGGAAATCTTTTCATGTTATCAACTGAGATCAGTGACTAAACGTATCATCTTTGCGAGTATGGGCCCAGGGGGGTAGCCTAGTGGTTAAAGCGTTCGCTCGTCACGCCGAAGGCTCGGGTTCGATTCTCCATATGGGCACAATATGTGAAGCCCATTCTTGGTGTCCCCCGCCGTGATATTGCTGGAATATTGTTAAATCCAACACACTCATTTATTCTATGTAATCAGTAATCAACTGTAAACTAACAAATATACTCATACCAATAATCGTTGTCACCCCAACCCCACACACGACTCACACCCACACCCCACACCAATTAAAAAATTTAAGGGGTGACAACCATTATTGGCATGAGTATATAATGCTCTATACATGTTTTGTTTGTATGTTGAATAACGCCGTACTCGGTAAGGGCTTCCTGTCCAATCATGTCTGGTATTCAGAGAACAATTTATAATTACTAGTATATCATAGATCAATATGGCGAGTAGGTGTCGAAATGGCAGCCATGTTAAATTCAAGCACTGCTGCTGTTATGGCTTCTATCGCACTGCTGGTGGGGATGTTGATGTTTAATACATCTCTGATACTGGTGTTTATCGCTGTGTTACTAATACTATGGCTGTCAACACGGCGTCCTGCAGGATTACCACCCGGACCCCCACTTCTACCACTGGTGGGCAACATTTTTCAAATGGACACAGACCCCCGAGTCGCTTTCAACAATCTGCGACGTCAGTACGGCGACATCTTCAGCGTGTACATCTTCCACAGGCCGGTCATCGTCCTCAACGGCTACCATGTTATCAAGGAGGCCCTGGTCAAGAACGCCGACGTTTTTTCATACAGGCCTCATTCCTTTTTCACGGATATTTTGAGTGAGGGCAAAGGTAGGTAACTGTTTATTTTGCATTAAGAAGTTCTAGGGGACAGTTGTTACATACCACCTTTACCACTGTTTTAGACATCACACGTTTTTGGATGCTGGCGTTTACCCGCGCTTAAACGAGGGGAGTTGCGTCAACCAGACCTTACAAATAGTTGGATGACTGCTTTTGTTTCATATAAGGTTGTCTTTTGAAATTTTGTGAAACGATTTACAGTTCTATATCAGCGGGGTGAGGTGAGGTGAAATTGGGTTTAACGTCGTGCTTGAGAGTATTTCGCTCATGTGACGACGTGCATGCGTTTGTATGTGTATGTGCTGCTGCTTGTACTAGCTCAGACTGAAGCTGGTTTTATAGTGCTAGCCCACTGAGATACCATGCCGCAGTGAAGCATGAATACCCCACTCAGACACATTATACTGACTCCGAGCCGACCAGTCCTTGTTGTACCCATTAATGCCGAGCGCCAGACAGGGACCAACAAGTACCATATTTTAACGTCTTTTGGTATGACGCGGTCGGGGATCGACCCGGCGACCTTCCGCTCTCCGGGCGGACGCTCTAACCACTACACCACGGAGTCGGTTCTATATCAGCGAGAAAACTGCAAATACTTTATTAGTCGTCCGAATACCCGAAATGCGATGACATGTTTTACGCCAAACGGCACTTCGACAAAAGAAAGGTCAAGGGAGAGAAAACAGCGATTATGAGCTGAAAGCCTTGACTAATAGTGAAGCTGAAGTTGACTCAAGTATCTGAAAATGTTTGAAAGGTCAAGTGATACACAAAGTATGTCTCCACTATTGCCCAGAACAATGCATATGACACCTGTTAACAGAATGGTGATTAGTGAGACTTAAATATCTATTCATTTTCGGAGCATATTTGGTATGCAACCAAACTGATTGATATGCTAAAATATGTATGACATCATTGGTAACAGAAACTGCGTTCGAACTTTGAAACACATTCATTGATTTCAGCAATATTAATCAGCTATGTAAACTGTGATAAGTGGACATATATCAACCAAGCCAGTGAACCTGACCACATGATCCCTTCAGTTTTCTCTTACGACAAAAGGATAGATTGCTGACGATTCACTCTTACCCGCATCTTGATGGGTGTTGGGATATCAATCACCTTGACCCCACTAGTCGGTAAATGTTCTGTATGTAATTTCTGTTTTTCCCATTTATATAACATATCTCCAACACAAAAGAAACATACAAGTTCTTAATTTCACGACGATATCAAGAAATAACATATATAAATTTCTTTATGTTTTAGGAATAGTTAGCACAAACGGCGAAACATGGAAAGACCAAAGAAAGTTCGCTGTCGCCGCTCTCAGAGAATTAGGGATGGCAAGTTCAATCGCTGAAGAGAAAATACACCAAGAGTTGAATGTCCTTTTGAAAGTTTTCGAGGATGAAGGTTCAAAAGAGATTGATTGTAAACAACTGATCTTCACTGCTATGTCCAACATAATTTGTGGACTTTGTTTCGGAAAGCGTCATTATGAATACAACGACCCACGATTCATAAAGCTGACAGACGCAGTAGAAATGATTGCAAGTGACATGGGAAATTCAAACATGGTCGATCTGTTTCCAGCCGTGAGATTTATACCGTGAGATTTCTTTAATTATAACCGTCTTGTGAGAAACGTAGCGGTTTTGAAGAAAGAGGTAGCTCGTCACGCTGAGGACCGCGTCAACAACTTTGACGCAGACAACGTTGAAGATTTCGCCACAGCTTTCCTCAAAGAGGTACGACGCAGTAAGCAGGAGGACAAGGCGTTTGATGGTAAAGTGAATTATATGTAATGAGCGGGTGTCTGTATGAATTAACTGATGTATACTCGGTGTCATCAACCTGTTTGTAACACTATTTCTTAAAAGTTGTAAAATCTTCGTTTTTGTTTGAGATATATACAACTGAATGTCTTACAAACTTTCTTAACAGTATGGAAAACACACCAGGCCTTTGAAATGTCATTATTACGTTCGTTAAAGCTTAGATGCAACCAACAAAATAAACATAATTAAAACACAATTATCCTTTATTCATGAGATATAATATACATTGCTCATTATGACAACAAACTAACAAATAAACAAAATTATAAGCGTACAATTGCAAATCAATTTTTTTTGTTTTGGTGGGCGTGCACGAGTGTAACGAGTACTTTCATTGCCGATAAGCTCAGGGCTCTCTCTCGCTGTGTGTGTGTGTGTGTGTGTGTGTGTGTGTGTGTGTGTGTGTGTGTGTGTGTGTGTGTGTGTGTGTGTGTGTGTGTGTGTGTGTGTGTGTGTGTGTGTGTGTGTGTGTGTGTGTGTGTGTGTGTGTGTGTGTGTAGAGAGAGAGAGAGATGTTGGGTTTTGTAAATACATGCTCATTTATTGTGCATAACATTTTGCAATCAACATCATAACATGTCATGTGTACAAGTATCACACCTGCCTGTCTGTGTAATTGCATAATGTGACAGAGACAGAACTCAGGTGCACGAGCCATAAATCAATGTGTTTTGTTTATGGTGTATAGCCTGATAGGTGTTAGTTCAAATTGCGCGTGGTCAATGATTGAAGTTGTGTATTGCATATTGTCATTAGCAGGCAGGCAGGCAGGCAGACACAGAGGTGTCAATAAAACAGACATTTAGTTTTGTCTGTGACAGAGGCATATCTATCTATACCACAGTTAGGAATTCTGACAATGCTAGATAATGACGTTGTTGTTAAGTATCGAACTGAGAAAGTGACTCGGTAAGAAGAACGTGTGGCGAAATAGTCAAATGAAATTATATAACAGTTAAATCGCGCCTGTGAAATATCAACAAAACATTAGAAAAATAGCTCACATCAAAGCCTTCTCCGAGTACTCACCGCCAACGAAGGTTTTCCGTCTTGAAATGTCGAACACTTTGCTGAGTAGATCTAGAACCTTAACAAGGTTTTTTTTATGTAACGAGTAGATCATTTACTATTTGTTGTTTGTGTACACAACCAAGATTAGACTACTCCTGCTCACGACCTTATAATCCGGGCATCCCGGTTCGAGCCGCGCGAACCTATTCACTGCGCATGCGCTTTCTGCGCAGCGCAGCAAAGCTCTGAAACCACTTTTCACCCCTGCTGGGCTTTTTTTAGTGAATCGTTTGTATTTTTTTATAGCGTAATTTTATATTTTTTTAAAACTTTTTAAGTTGAATTTGCATTTTTGATACCTTAAGTCCAAAGCGTAAGGTATCAGAATCTGCAAAGTTGTGTTTTACGTTCGATATATTCTGTTATGAATGGCACATTCTTTTTCAAATTTTCAGTATGGAAATGGTCAATATGCCACTTTAATGGCAATGATTTGCACGTGCAAGTCGCTCTATCCATGGAAAGTGGAGGATAATACACATGCATTGATATTTGTTCACTGTCGTTCACTGTCCAGGTACCTGTTTGAAATCGCAGCTTAAAATGATACGTTTTTTGACACTTGCTGAAAGGGGTCAGGCTATAGGCCTTTTGGAATCTGGTCAAACTCAGCGGCAGGTTGCTGTCCGCCTTAATGTGAGTCAGAGTGCTATTGGTAGACTGTGGCAGAGAATTCAAGCCAATGGGTCCGTGGAATATGCTCGTCAACCAGGTCGCCCTAGAGTCACAATTGTCCGAGCTAATAGGCACATGATTAACACTGCCTTGCGTAACAGATTCTTTAACGTAGCAGATCTTCAGACAGAACACTTCAATGTTAACAATGTAAGGATATCCAGGAGCACCGTTTGTCGGCGTTTAAGGGCAGGCGGACTCCGATGTAGGCGACCTGAAGTTCGTCCACCACTAACACCACGTCACAGCCAGGTGCGTTTGAGATGGAGTAGACATCATGGCCGCTGGAATCAACGTCCAATAAACCACAAAACAATCAACTGGAACTCTCAGAAATACATGAACGTTGTAAAGGGAACAAGAACAAGAATAGCTAAACCATCTATGAAATTGTGTGAAACAGCCAGGAACAGATCTGCTGGCATGAGTTACTGTATGCATCTCTACTTGAAGAGAATTGCCATTTTGCGGGTTTTCCCTTCTGCAAAATCATCCACCACCTTATCAAAGTTGACATCAAAATCCCTGTGAATATGAAGTAGTGCAAGTGCATAAAGCCATTCCGTTACCATTGTTGACCTGAGATACGTTTTAACACGTCTCATTGCGCTGAAGGAACGCTCAGCAGTTGCCGAAGACACTGGCATTGTCACAAGTGTGTTGAGGGCAACATGGATATTTGGATAAAGATCTTCTTTTGCGCAGTCCACTGTTGCCAACAAAAACGATGGTTTCTCCTCTGCTGGAATATCTTGCCAACGTACTTGCCATCGCCTGATTTCTACCGTTTGTTGGTTATGTGAGTTCTCTTTCAGCTCAGTGAACTGTGCGAATATTCGTCTATCCATTTCCTCGGACATATCATGAACAGAAGTAGGTACAAAATTCTGAGCTTCGAATCGGCCATTGGGACTAGATAATCCTGTCCTCTAATTGCTGAGCCATATGATCTAGCAAAGGGTAAAAAAGATTCCTCTTCCAGTAGACTCCAGGTGTGGATGCAGGGGCATTGTCGCGCATCGTTTGACGGCTCAGACATCTTGGCTTGGTGGGAATAATGTCGTATTTGCTTGCAATATCAGATGCCTCACTGAAAAGTTCCTCCCATACAGACTCGTCATCAGGAATCTGTCTCTAACTCCTGATGACAACAGAGGCCTCGTGGTTTGATGCACGAATGAGGTCAATGGTCGGAGACTGCAACATGAGAGATAACTAAACTGTGTACTGGACTATGTGTTGAGTAACAACAAGGCCAATGTTGAAGTCAAAAAATTGAATGGAATATCTAAGGGACCTTGCTCTAGAGTCGCCATCTTGCTCAAGGGCACTCAAACTTTCAACTATAACATCGAATGATGCTTTGAAAGTGGATGACGAACGTTAACCCGCACGACTTGCCCAACGTGTTTACACAGAGTCAAGTAATCTTTCGCTTTCGTCCCACTGCTTCCTGAGCATTCTCATTGGATTCCAGTTCCTTAGTGTATGCCAAGAGACGTTTTGCCGAATACGAAAAGGCAATGCTTTGTACTGTTAAAATATTATTCTTGACTGATGTTATGGAACGGCTATGGACCAAGGCCAGATTCAAACAATGAGACTTACAGTGAACAAAGAATGCTTCAGGATATTAATGTCTTATGATGGCTTGTACACCATTCAAATACCCACTCATGCTTGAGGCACCATCATAACCTTGATCCCTTATATAGCGTTTCGTAACCCCATACTTGTCTAGTTCTGACAAAAACGACTCGGCTAAGACAGCTGCCTTTGTACTGTCAGCCTCAGTGACACCTAAAAATGATTCTTTGAGTATAGTTTGACCCTGGTCGTCCAATGACATGTGTCGAACAGAGATAGAAATTTGTTTTCTGGTTGAGGAATCTGTTGCCTCGTCAGCAATGGGAGAAAAACATTTCTTTGAATTGCAGTCATTAACCAACTGGTTTCTAAATTGTGATGAGTAAAATCAAGAAGCTCATTTTGAATGGCTGGTGATAAATATTTGTTTCGTATTGTGCTGTTTTGCGGATGTTCAATAACTCATCGTGCTTTGCACGATAATGCAAGAGGGCTACAAAATGTTTTTCTCAGCATAATGGCCACTAATAGCTATTATGTCTCCCGCACAAAACGAGTGTCTCAACTAGCGTTTTGAGACAAATAGTTTTTCTTGTAAAAGCGGTACTCGTCAAGGCTGTGTTTTGAGCCCTCAGATTTTTATTATTTGCATAAATAAATTATGCAGTCTTATGGAGTTGGAAGGAGGTCAAGGTATTACAGTTTCTTCTTCTATTAGCAATATCTGCTCTCTTATGTTTGCTGATGATGTGTCAGCAATACCTGACACCTGTGCACAGTTGCAAAAAAAGATTAATGTACTTGATAAATTTTGTGAGCAAACTGGTATGAGCGTGAATTAAAAGAAAACCAAGATTATTGTGTTTAGAAATGGTGGTCCCTTGCGCTCATATGAAAATTGGGTTTATAATGGTAATGTCATTGACACTGTATCATTTTACAAGTACCTTGGAATTATTTTCACTCCTAAATTATCCTGGAGTAAAGCTACATCTTGTCTTGCATCACAAGCTAATAAGGCAATATTCTCTGTTAAAACATTCCAAAGGAAACTTGGCAGCATTAATTGTACAGATTTATTTAAGATTTTTGATTGTATGATATCACCCATTCTATGTTGTGGGTCTGAAATCTGCGGCACATCCTACTATTGAATCTGTCCATATTAAAGTTTGTAAATATGTTTTGAAACTTGGAAAATCCACCTGTAACAATATGGCCTTGGGTGAATGTGGAAAAGTGCCTTTACAGTTTACTTATACAACCAATGCAGTGAAATACTGGTGCAGACTTCTAAACATGCCTGACTATAGATTACCAAAACAATGTTATTTTATGCTATTATCTCTAGACAGGGTAGGACGAAATTCATAGGCAACTAGAATTAAAAATATACTTTTTCAATTTGGTATTGGATTTGTTTGGATAAGCCAGGAAATTGGTGATCACAAAATATTTATTGAACCATTTAAACAGAGACTACATGATAATTTATTCCAATCTTGGCAGTCATCTTTGGACAGTAGCTGTAAATGTTTGTACTATAAGCAATTCAAATCTTTGTTAAATGTAGAGAGCTACTTGATAAATAATGATATCCCTCAATATTTAAAAATTATATATGCCCGATTTCGATGTTGTAATTTTATACTAGCAGTTGAAACTGGTAGATACATTAATGTTGTACATAATGAAAGGCATTGCCTGTTTTGTAAATTAAATGGTATCTTCGTTGTTGAAGATGAATGGCATGTGTTTTATATCTGTGATGCATATTCTCATATCAGAAATAAGTACATATCAAAATATTTTAGTAAATGTCCATCAATTATTAATTATATATCTATATTACAGAGTAAATATGTTAATATCATCAAGGATGTATGTCTATTTTTATACTTTGTTGACAAGAAACACAAATCTAAATGACATACATATGTGCTCAAATTATCCATCAATTTATGCATATGTATTTTGGGCCGGAGGCCTGTTACTGAAATAAAATTCTGTTCTGTTCTGTTCTGTTTTGAGATTTGAACTATTTCTTTCAACAGTTACTTAGAAAGTTGGCAACAAATATCATCCTGTTTATAGCTTCTAATTGTTCTATAATTCAAAGATTTCCCGGCACAAAAGTGATGGGAATCAAGTTTGGTACGTCTCTTTATAAGTGTCCCGATATTTGCCCAATCATGAACGTACGATGTAACAAATGCGCCTTTTTTATTGTCATTTTCAAAAAGAGCACATGGTAAGCAAATGACACCATCTTTTGAAAGAGAATATCTCAGCCAATCATTGTTATCAATATGTGTTGGATTAAATCTCCGTTTTACACCTCTAATTTCCGTTAAAGGATATTTTAGTGTTTTGTCAGCCCTTACATCTGTTGAATGTAACTGTTTCAGAAGAGTAGAACTAATTTGTTCTGATTTTAGTTCACTTTTTGTGTACCAGCCAATATCAGTACCAAAGAAACTGTAAGATAGTTTCGGTGAATCTGATGCCAGTGAAGGCTTACAAGTCGCGCCTTCTTCCTCACACGAAGAACAGTTATTGGAATTCGTGTTGGTTGAACTAACAGATGGAACCTCTGTTTTTGACTGCAATTGTACAAAAAAAGAATCAATTGTTTGACAGTTCTCACTGTTAAACATTTGACTCATGATTTCCGAAGGAGACCAAATGACTGTTAATTAAATCTCATTTGTTATCTTTATCAAGTGTAGTTTCCTAAACGTTAATTTGTTAAAATACTTGTATTTTGATGCCAATAGATTTGAACAACTTGCCAATACAGCGTAAGTGTTTGGTCTGACACACGCAAAGAGCTCATGCCACACAACTAGATATAAACATTTTTGTTTTTAAATAAATATTGGGTATACTAGTCAACGTGTGATTGGAAAAATAGTTTTCCGCGAAGAACAGTGCGTTCTGACGACTGTCACCAATAAAATAAAGAAACATTTTACAAGAACCTCAATATATCTCTTATAAATGCTTTTATTGAATTTCAAAGTGTAAGCACATGCTTTTTGTGCTACGTGGTAGCTACGCCTCTGGTCATCATTTTAAACGACTGATAAAAGTTGTTTTTCATGAAGTTTGCATCAATTCTGTTAACACCACATAGCTTTTTTAGTAATATTGATATTAACAGTAAATTATGATATTTCGATGTCTTAAGAAAAACTGCAACATATCTTTCCCCTCAATTTTGTACTGACTCCTCAAAGTATGATAACGCAGACTGCGATAAATCAAGTAACACCCTCATCACAACAACATGTTCCGGTAACATTTTAATTGCTAATCGAGTAATTATAATGACTTTAGTATATGGTAATTTTTATTTAATCCGTCTATTGGAGGACGATTTTACGTTAAATGAATTAGTTTGTAAGATAACGCAGATTACAGTTTGGTAACGTAGATTACAAAATATCAATTTCTTAATTCTGACAGAATGGGCAAGACTCGTGCAAAGATCCAGCGGGATTACAGGCAAGGAAAAAAAGAGAAAGAAGGAATGAATGTTATTCACGTGAACAAGTGTTTTGATGCAAATCTGTATTCTACGTTACAAAGGCATTCATTGACAACCTTATCAACACTATTACCCTTTTAAAATACTGTTGTATAGTCAGTGAAGTTCATTATATTACCTCTCAGGTGTTGATTCTTTTTGTCTGCTTCTTTTGCGTAAGGAACTGCGTTTAATAGTATGACATAAAGTTATATTTTCAAGAGCTTTCACTTGATCAAGTTTATTGTTATAATGCTAACAAACTCATCTGATTGGAGAGAAAGTTACATGTAATGTTGTTCCCAACTTTGGCATTAACGACTGAATTTTGTGAGTGATATCTCCCTTCAATGTGTTATGCAGTCATCACAAAGAAAAGTCACGTAGATTACAACGATCGTGTTGGGTGCTGTCGCATGAGATATGATGGATTTGTTACAAGCTCTCTCTCCTCGAGTGCTTCGATTTCTATTTTTCGTTCAGTCTCTTCAATAAAACAGCAACAGCAAGTGACCGAAATATTGTCTATATTGTTTTAGAATTTATGTGTTTCAAATTGGGAATTCTCTAGGTTCATTTTGTTTACTGTATGTAATTATGAATAAACGAACAAGCGACAATGTTGAAGTTTATAAAAAAGTTATATTCAAACCGAGCCTTGTAATTTCACTTTATTCTTACCACAACACAAGATCAGTGGAGCGTGATATCAAATATGCGTGACTTTCTGCCCATTCGGGTCATTAACTTGCTCATATGAAACTGCAATATTGGTACCAATAATGCATATTGCACATCAAAGAAACTAGGTACGTGAGCATATTTGGTTTTACAATTATCGTGGAAATATAGTTACAGTTTGATATCCTGTCATCACAATATATTTAATCGAATTTGAATTGATAGTAAATCGTAAAAAGTTTGTGACAAACGCGCACCTGGCCACACAAATATATATCATTTTTTGTCTAAAAAATGACACAAACAAATTTAATGAACACGACAATCCCATTTAGCATGTGTGCATGTACATTTGATAACATATATAGGTTAAACGAAATCGCTGTTGATTAACTTGTTCATATGAAACTGCAATATTGCCCCAGTATTGAATATTGCACATCAAAGGAACTAAGGTCGTGTTTTACAGTCAAGGACATGATGCCTACGTTTCATCTTCAAACACTTATCTTGTATAAAGGTTTAAAATATGCTCTAATATACTAAATGTGTCAATTTCTTATGAAAATATTATTCAAACAAACAAAAATTGCATGACCTATGTCTACTTATGATAAATTGAGCAATGCCAAATGTAGATAATGAAACTAGTTTCATGAAAAATATATCTGAACGATACACAAAATATACATTATAATACTGTAAGCGTAATCAGCAGGATATGGTGATTGTGTTTACCTTTATTCAACCGACCTTCACCTCAAAGAAATTACCAAATATACATCACTACCGATGACCGGTTTCTAACAAAAAGGCTGCCTCGCTGACATGGGTAAGCAGGATTATGCGCAGGCCCTTCCCTTGATTCAGGAATCGTTTTTACAAAAATATGAAAGTAATCAGAAACATTCTGACTATCTGATTATGGTTATCTGTTTTTATTGTTTGAAGGGCAACCTCCTCGTGGTTGGTGCTTGGTAACGCTAATAGCTCTTCTTGAGAGCAAAGGAGTCAGGAACCGTGTTCCTTTTGCCCAACACACCACTTTGGCCCTTACTTCACGTAGACGGGAGGTGGAATGGGCCCGATTCCATCAATCGGCTGGGCATGTCATGCCCTGTGCTAAAAACATATTCTGTTTAGCACTTTTGCAGTGTGATATTCTATTTGGGCTTTGAAACAAAAATGTATGTCATTGTAATTGCCTAGAGTCTTATGCCAGAAGGCGTTTTGGCTCAAGGGCCAATATGGTGATGTTGACCTCTGACTAGTGTGTGTGTCCAATTTTTTTACAAGGGCCGAACCATTCTGGCATTAAATTGGTAGATAGATACAGCTATTCATGTCATATTTTCTTGAGTATAACACTCCTGTATCCCTGGTGTCGGCATATCGGAGATCCGGTGCTAATTGACACCGTCATTGTTTACATTCTGTGGTGGATGTGGAGCAGGGGTGTTGAATCATTGTTTCCACCATGGACCCAAAACAACCTGGTTCAAATCGTAATGAACAGAAAAGGCGAATAGACGACAATGATCAATCTACCAGACATCTATCCACAAATGCTGATTCAAGAGATAAACTCCCTTTAAAATTAAATCCATTCGCTATTTCTAAAGCAATTGTTGGAATTTGTGGGGAAGTGACGAGTTTAACTTGTCTTCGTAGTGGCTCGCTTTTGATCGAGTGGACACGGAAGCAGCAATCTCTGAATCTTTTGTCAATTCAATCATTTGCAAATATCGAGGTTGCTGTGTCTGTGCACAGAACTTTAAGTTCCTGTCGTGGCATCGTCTGCGACAGAGCTCGATGTCTTTCTGAAATGACTGAAGAGGAAATTGCAACAAAGTTGAAAGAACAGGCTGTTACATCAGTAAACGTTGGGTTAAAGGGAGTTAAAGTACTGTAAAGATATTGTCCTCCTAAGAGGGTACGTAAGTCCACAAACATTCAAAGTAAATTAAAGCTCTCCACTATTTTTATTCGTAGAATATGTGTCTTTTTAAATGTATGGCTAGGCTGAGGGTATGGTGTAAATCCAGCTAGGGTCCATGCAGGAAGCAAATGTACTGTAAGTCCCCATGGCCCCTAGTATGGTGATCTACCTTCAGTTGTTGGCAATCTATAACCTGTTTTTACATTGTCTCGTCATTTCTTGTTAAAATGTTTTAGATTTAATTACTAGTTTTACATGGATATCTGTGATACACCAGTACTTTTACTGTTCTTCAACAGGATTTTATTTTCTAATTTTATTGATCTATAATATAACTATTAATTGCTCTCGTCACGATATGGCTGAAATACTGCCGATGTGACGATAAATATCAACTCACTCACTCACTTATTCTGTTGCAGTTACACGCTCTGTAGCAACTTCTTCTACAGCATGTCAGACTGACTTGACATAGGTCTAATCTGAAAAACCCGTTGCTTCAGACAATCTACCTACGTCCCCGGTTACTCAGGCTACGTCCAGAGGCACCCAATATTCGTCTTGATGCCAAACAGAGTCTGCCAGATAAACCACTGTTTTCGCAACCTTCAAATGTACGACAAAAACAAGAAAAGAAAAGAAATTAAACAGAAAACAACCCCTTACCATCCCTTCAACGTCGGATTTTCCTCTAAAAAAACTCTTTTGTACCTCTCGATATATAGGTCACTCTGTCCTCACAGGACAGGCGGAGGAGCTTATACTCCTCGCATTCACGAGAGAGATCACCAATTGGCTACTTTAATGCAATGAAATTGCAGAGGACTAAAAATAACTTCGATGAGATACAATTGCTGATACAAGATTTTCAGCCGTCAGCAATATGCCCGCAAGAGACATATCTAAAACCTACAGATAACTTTACTTTAAGACAGTACAGCGATTAACATTCTTTTTACCCTCCAGGAGATAAAGCAACTGGAAGTGCTTCTATTTGGGTACGGTAGGGTATAATACATAGTCCTGTCACTCTTCATACCAATCTTCAGGCTATAGCTGTTCGTCTGACTGCACATTGCGTTGACACTGTGCAGTTTGTATATCCCTCTTCCGATATCCGACAGTCAGATCTTCAAAATCTGTATGATCAACATCCGAAGCCATGTGTCCTCATGGGCGACCTCAATGGACACAAGCCGCTTTGGGGAAGTGCCCACACAAATGATAAAAGTAAAAGCCTTGAGGAATTCATTTCCGATAATAATTTGTGTATTTTCAATGATGATTCAGCCACTTATTTGCATCCAGCTACGGGAAGATATTTTCCCTGGATCTGTCACTCGCCGACTCATCTTGTATACTGAATTTGAATGGATGGTCCGTGATGACCTATGTGGGAGTGATCACTTCCCCACCATTCTCAAAACATACAACCTGGTGATTATCCACCTTTATCAAAAAGGAACTTCGCTAGGGCTTGTTGGTCATTATATGAGACTCTGTGTGTTGAACACTTAAAACATGACCTTTTCAGGAACAGTGAAGATCCTATACAGTCGTTTTCTGATATACTCAATGACATTGGTGACTTAACTATACCCAAGTCCTCTGCAATTGCACATATTCGTAAACCATGGTTTACTAGTGAATGTAAACAGGCCATGAAGTATAGGAAGAATGCTGAGATGTAGTTTCGCCGACATCCTACAGTCCATGATTTAAATAAAGTAAACAATTTAAATGCCAAGGCTCGACGCACTTTTAAACAGAATAAGCGTCAGTCTTGGAGGAAATATGTTTCGAAAATAAATTCCCGTACACCGATTTAAAAGGTGTGGAACATGAGACAAAGAATTAAGGACAAAGGTTCCAAATCAACTGTTCGCAATCTGAAGGATATGGTTACAGGTATTTAAGTCTGACATTGCCAATAAGCTTGGTGAAACTCTCACCAAACATTGTTCTTCGTCAAATTGCGTCCCAGAATTTCTAAAATATCAGAAACAACACTACAATAAATTTTAACTCACACAAAAGCAAAGACTATAATAAAATATTTTCATTGCATGAGGCCCACACTGGCCTTGAGCAAGCTCATGGTACAGCAACAGAAGTTTATAATAATATCAGTTCTTGAAGCATTTACCTGAATCATGTTTGGAAACACATCTAAATATTTTTGATACAATATGGACATCAAGTAATTTCCCAACTTCGTGGCGCAATGCCATTGTTTTTCTTGTACCAAAGCCTGGCCGGGATTATACTGATCCATCTAATTACAAACCAATCTCTTTAACGAGTTGTTTCTGTATGACCATGAAACGAATGGTAAACAATAGATTAATTTGGTATCTTGAAACCAATAACCTTATGACAAATATTCAATGTGGATTCAGGAAAAATCGTAGGTCCATTGATCATTTGGTATGTTGACAATGTTATAGTGAATAAACAACATGCAGTATCGGTATTTCTCGAGAAAGCATACGATACCACCTGGAAGCATAGCATTTTAAAGGATTTACATGATTTTGGTTTAAGGGGTCGTTTACCTCTTTTCATATCCCAGGTTTTAACAGACTGGCAATTTCAAATCCGAATGGGTTCAACCCTGTCTGACCATTATAATCAGGATCAGGGTGTCCTACAACTCAGAATACAATTGTATTCACTTTTGTAGAAAATATAAGGCGCATGAGGACCCAGAACTATTTTTAAATGGCACTCACATCAAAGTTGTCAAAGAGGCCATGTTCTTGGGTCTATTTTTTAACTCCCATTTAACGTTTCTGCAACATATTAAATCCCTTAAAGTTGAATGCCTGAAGGCACTTAATCTGTTAAAAGTTGTTTCCAATTCTAAGTGGGGAGGAGCTTATGCTGCGCTCCTACACCTATATCAATTTTTGGTCCGTTACAAACTTGATTATGGCTCCATCGTATATAGTGGAGCTTGCAATAGCAATATAAAACTATTAGATTCAGTCCACCATCAAGGACTCAGACTTTGTCTTGGATCTTTTAGAACTTCTCCTGTTGATAGTCTCTATGTCGAGGCAGATGAGCCACTTCTTAACCAATGCCGTATAAAACTATCCTTGCAGTATATAACAAAGCTATATTATAACAAGTCAAATTCTGCATTTAACTGTGTTTTAAATCCTCTTTATTAGGATCTGTACAACAAAAAATCTTCGCTTGTTCCGCCTCTCAGACTAAGAGTCAAACCTTTCATTTATGCTGTTGGCATTGCGCTAGAAAATATATTTCCTTCCCGTTTGCTTTCTTCTCCTTCTTTGCAATTGGTGAGGCCACAAGTTGACCTAACACTGACAACATTTAAAAACTCGGAAACTAATGAATTACAATATATTAAGAATATAGTCAATTAATAGGTAAATACAATACATACAAATCCTTATTTACAGATGGATCCAAGATTGCCACTGTCATTAGATCCAGAACAATATCCTCCAGATTAAGAGATGGCAGCTCAATATTCACAGCAGAAGCAAACGCAAAACTAACAGCTCTTAAATATATTATTAGACACCTAAATATAAAGAATATATCATATTTTCAGACTCTTCTTCTTGCCTTCAGGCTATAAAAAATGTTTCTTGTAAACATACCCTTTTAATCGAAATAATTGAATTATATAATGATCTTGCTACTGGCCAATACGACATCGTCCTCTGTTGGATACCCAGCCACGTTGGCATTTCTGGGAACACAATGACTGATCTTGCTGCCAAGGCAGCACTCAACAAATCTGTACCACCACTTCTTCTTCCATACTCTGATTAAAAAGCTGTCATCAGATCTTATATCCGTGATCTGATGGAGAAGAAGTGGGACACCCAAGTAGGTATAAATAAATTGCATGAAATAAAACCCTATATTGGTTACACCTACTTGGGATGTCAGTCCAGATTTGAAGAGGTCATTATACGATGATGTCGTATTGAATACCTGTTAAAAGAGAGAGGATCTTTCCGTTTAGTATCCCTTTGTGATGAAAGAATCATTAAATATATATCATGAATACCTGTTAAAGGAGAGGATCTTCCGTTTGAATTTTTAAAGAAATATACTAGTTGATCAATTTTGATCAATTGATGATAAGAATCAATGGTAGTCAAGCCTTTGAGTGGCTGCCCTCACTGGGGGTTGCCGATGTGACTATAAATCTTAACATTCACTCTCTCACAGATTAAATGTCTAAATTTCAATCATTGAAGGGGACAGCGTTCAGGTAGCAAAAACTTATGGTCCCTAGCATGGTGGAGGTGATGAGCCCGTTTTGTATATTTATTTTACCATTTGTCTAATTTAGAAGCATGTAATTCTATAACTGTGTAGAATGACTTTCCCTGTCGACAGGTTGTATAAAATGTATTGTGTACACTTTAAATAAGTGATTGCCCCCTGCACTCTGTCAAGTAAGAAAACCAATGATTTTCTTGAGAAGCCCTGACCCCACCACCCCTTCTCATGATTTCTAGAAACCAATGCACCCTCCCCTTCTATGATTTTAAACATAATTTTAAATATTTTGTTATGTACAAAATTGCTGACACCCTCCCCATAGTACGTGTGTACAAAACTGATGACCCCCTAGCTCCCCAGAACAAATTGGGTGACCCCACCCCACCCCAAGACCTCACGCCACCCAAAAAAAACCCAACCCAACAAAACAAAAAACAACACCAACAAATAAAAACAACCACAAAAGAAACAAACCATAAAGTATATGATAGAGAAGAGCCAGAAATGCTGATAATTACCGTTGTTGTTCTGCATGTATTGCATCAGTCATGGCGTCACGTTGCACAGGGACTTTGACAATTTCGAATGAATATCTCAATTTACTGTATTGTATTTATTTCTAATTTCCTATTTCTTACTACGATACTGCTTTCATTCATATTCTTAAAGTATTGAGCCAATGCATGCAACACATTGATGAATGGATGTTTGAAAAAATGGTACGCAATGTAAGAACTGAATTTCTATTTGTTTTACATTTGAAACAAGCGCAGTCTTACAAGCACAGCGTTCGTTTTTGCACCCAATATGTTTCGTTTGATTTCAGCTGGACACTTGGTTTTGGCGTTCCTATGATTATATGTTATATAATGCTTTCTCTCTAGACAAGTTTTGAAACATTCTACTTCTGCGGCCGTGTACATGATACGCATGTGCGATTCAACAAAATCTTCAATTTTGTGGAAGCCGTGTGGAAGCATTGATATCTCACGTAATGCATTTACTCAAGACAATCTCAGGATAGTCTACTTCTGTGGCATGTACGCTAGACTCAGTGAAGTACAACACCGTGTACATAGGTTGTATGTGAGATTCAGAAATTTCATTATTTTCCACTCACAGCACTTTGGAGGATATATGTGGATATGTTTATATGTGGATATGTTTGTATGTGCGTGCGTGCGTGATTGCGTGCGTGCGTGTGTGTGCATGGGGTGCTCTGTAGGAACAGCCAGCCAAAAGTCCTTTTCAGGATAGCTTGGACTACTTTGGTTCCCACCTGACACTCAACTCCTTGAAGCTGTAGCATGAGAATGGCTACACCCCGGTAACCGCATTGGCTGGCGGGCTGAACCAGGTGGAGGGTAGCCGGTGGGGTCTCAACCCCTCCCAAAGCATGTGAAGACTGGCTCCGGCAGACTGCACGGACGAAACCACTCGACTGGTTCAACGGGCAGAATTCGGTGCCAGGACGGCGCCGTAGAGCGCAACTAGGGCACGGTGAAGACAGGAGCATGAATGCTGGCAATCCACTGCATTCCGGCCCCTCTCCAGCCGTCTCGACAACATCAGGCCACCGGACCCAGATGGACAGGGACGAGAGAGTGACGCCGACGACCATGCGCAACTCTCCCTCACTTTAATCCAAGTCAAGCGCAAGTCACGACTCCATCCCCATCACTTCACCTCTCATCCTCAGCCACTCTTCCCAAGTCCTGCAGCGATGGACGAGTGGACTTCGGCAGCCCCCTTGAGGACAGCACTGCTTACCGCCTAGCATAGGGACGGGACTAGAAAAGGTGTCCTAAACATTGCCTACCTCATTGCTCCCTGGCCAGCACGGGTCCCACCACAGCCGTAAGAAAAGAAACACCAAACCTATTTCATCTAAGATGACCTCACTCTCCTGGACCTACCGGGACTGACCAACCTGAGAGGGGGATCGCCCTCATTGCCAGCGAACTAGCTCGCTACAACATCCAGATTGCCGCCCTCAGTGAGACCCGTTTGTGGAGGAAGGACAACTGACAGAGCAGTCTGCCGGGTACATGTTCTTCTGGATCGGGCACGGGCAAGACAAGCGACGCAAGGCAGGTGTTGGTTTTGCCATCAATTCCAACCTGGTCAAGAAGCTGACAGCTCCACCCAAGGGGATCAATGATCGCCTGATGACCGCTCGCCTCCGGCTTCCCAAGAAGACATTTGCCACACAGGGCCTAGATTTTCGAAGCTCTCTTAGCGCTAAGACAGTCGTAAGTGCCATACATTAACATTAACTTACGACTATCTTAGCACAAAGAGAGCTTCGAAAATCTAGGCCCTGATCTGCTTCTACGCCCCCACCATGACTAACCCTGACGACTTGATGTACCGAGATGACAAAAGCTCATCGCTCTCGGTGACTTCAATGCCCGGGTCGGCAGAGACCAGTCATCATTGGAGGGAGTGCTAGGTAAACATGGCGTGGGCAACTGTAACAGCAACGGCCTCCTTCATCTGGAAACCTGCGCTGCACACAACCTTCTCATCACCAACACCGACTTCTGTCTTCACAACTGCAACAAGACATCGTGGATGCACCCGCGCTCTAAACATTGGCATCTACTGGACTACGTCATTGTCAGGCAAAGGGACAGACAGGAAGTGAGAGTCACAAAGACCGTGTGTGGAACAGAGTGCTGATATCCAAGATGAACCTATGCATCACACCACCCAGGAGGCCCCAAGGCTTCAAAGTCCCCGAGCGACCATGCTCAAGAGTGACCTTGTCAAATAAAAGCTGGTAGAGGAGCTTGACAGCAAGCTGCAACCTCCCAACACTGACATCGACGCCGATGTGGAGACAGTGGGCACGTCTCCGAGATGCTGTCTATGCTGCCCCCTCAGACGTTGTGGGATCCACTACCCTGAAACACCAGGACTGGTTTGACGACAACAACAGCCGTATCCCGACTCTACTGGAGGTAAAAAACCGACTCCACAGAGCACTTCTCAATGACCCCTCCTCCATCTCCAAGAAAGAAGCTTTCAACGCAGCCAAAAGAACAGCACAGACTGAGCTGCGCCACATGCAAGATGAATGGCTCAGTGAGAAGGCTGATGCCATCCAGGCATACGCTGACAGGAAGCACATGAAGAACTTCTACAGTGCCCTCAAGGCCGTCTACGGTCCCACCTCGTCCGGATCCTCTCCTCTCCTCTCGTTAGCGCCGATGGGAACACACTGATCTCGGACAAGGAAAAAATCCTTGAGTGCTGGGCGGAGCACTTCAACAGCATCCTCAACCGTCCATCGACCATCAACAATGAAGCCATCGACAGGCTGCCACAAGTCCCATTTGATGACACATTGGCAGAACCCCCCCTCTGAAGCAAAAGCCATCAAGCGCCTATCAACCGGCAATGGGCCTGGTACCGATTCCATCCCTGCTGAAATCTACACTTTCGGTGGCACAAAACTGATTGAGAATCTCACAAGCCTGTTCAATTCCAAGTGGTCCCAAGAAAAGTTGCCACAGGAACTCAAAGACGCTTCCATCATCGACCTCTACAAGCGCAAAGGGAACAGAAACACATGCAACAACCACCGTAGCATCTCTCTGCTGTCCATCGCTGGGAAGACCTTGACTCGAGTTCTGCTCAACTGCCTCAACACTCACCTGGAATTCGACCTGCTCCTTGTGAGAAAGTATGGATTTCGCCCAGGATGCAGCTCGCCAACTACAGATGTGTCGGGAGCAGAACGTCAGACTATACACCACCTTTGTGGATCTGACTGGGTGGGTAGGTGGGTAGGTAGGCATGCAATCCCAAAATTCCAAGTGTGAACTTTCTTTTCGTTCATCTTCAATAGGATGACTTGAGACATACATCGTCTACAGATGTTGGAACACAGTTACCTTACTCCGGTCCTCAGAGCATACTGGACACGTGGAGCACATTTCAAACATTTCAGCATCAGGGACACAACTAATGTAGAATATCCTCATTGAACTTATATCACATGTTCTTGTGTTTGTTCAGGCGAAGAGTTCGTTTGCCTTTGTGATGACAGTTTGTATATAATACAGTCTCAAACACTGGCATCGATCTACCCATTGGATTGGGGTTGTTGCTTTTGTTTAAAACCAAACTCAGAAATATTCCATCTCTATGACAGCAGTCTGTAAACTGTGATGTCCACCCAGTCTTACGACAACAATAGATTGCTGAAGACCAATTCTATCTGTATCTGCACAGGTCTTGACATATGAAGTAGCCTGTCCGTCTGATCCCGCTGGTCGGTACATAGTTGTTTGAAGATCGGGATCGTCACAGTATATGTATAGTCAAGTGTGCACTTTCTGTCATTTCCATATATACAATAACTTTCTAATTCAGAAGAAACATACAGGTTCTTCATTCCATGACTATGTCAACAATTACCATATATAATGTGATTTATGTTGTAGGAATATTGAACACTGGCGGCGCAGCATGGAAAGACATAAGAAAGTTCACTGTCACCACTCTCAGAGAATTGGGGATGGCAAGTTTAAACACTGAAGAGAAAATACAGCAAGAGTTGAATCTACTTTTGAAAGCTTTCGAAGACGAGGGTTCAAAGGAGTTTGATTGTAAACAACTGATTTACACTGCTACGTCCAATGTTATTTGTGGACTTTGTTTCGGAAAGCGCCATTATGAATACAATGACCCACGGTTCACTAGGCTGTCAAACACATTTGATGAAATATTTGGGGGCGCAGGAAATGTAACTATTGTCGATCTGCTTCCAGCTGTGAGATTGCTACCAGGAGATTTCTTTAACTATAAACGGCTTATGAGAAGCATAGAGGTAATGAAGAAAGAACTAGCTCGACTCGTTGAGGACCGCATCAACAACTATGACGAAGACAACATTCAAGATTTTGCCACAGCTTTCATCAAAGAGGTGCGACGCAGCAAGCAGGAAGACAAGGCGTTTGATGGTAAAGTCAATTACATATAATGGGAGGGTGTTTGATTTGTTTGATAACTGATGGATTTGTATGCAAATGGGAAACATACTTGTAAAGAAGGCGTTTAGAAACACCTTTCGTAGATGCGTATTATATAGCCATACTTCCAGCTAGGGTCCATGCAGGTAGCAAACGTACTGTAAGTCCCCATGGTCCCTAGTATGGTGATCTACCTTCAGTTGTTGGCGATCAAGAGCCTATTTTTACATTCTATTGCCCAAAACTAGTTTTCTACTTTAAAAGATATATGCTAGCTAGTTTTAACTCATTTTGTGAAAATCTAGAAGTTTTACTGTCCTTCGTTGACAGGGTTGTATATATTATATGTATGTATTATGAATTTAGAACTAGTTTTAGTCACGATATGGCTGAAATATTGCAGATGAGACTATAAATCTTAACTCACTCACTCACTCACTATAGTCATACTTGTACAACGAACTCTTAGCCTGCCGCTTTAAATTATTAATTTTAGACAGTCTCCTGTTTGTACCTTCATACTTAGAGTTAAATGAAATAATGAAAGTCACTCACGAAATCTACTGTCTTGCAATTTCCAACTGTTGCACTGTCTAAAGGAAAGGTAATATCATTTGTGTTTAGAAAGTCACCTGAAGATGACTCTGACAGATATCTTTATGGCGGGAACAACTGATGCTGGCAACAACCTCGTTTGGTCAATTCTATATCTACTCCACTACCCGGAAGTGCAGGAGAAGTGTTTCCAGCAAATCAAAGAACACATCGGGCTGGAGAGACGACCCACGATGCTGGACAAACCCAACCTTCCTTACGTTGAGGCTGTGTATTCAGAAATATTGAGACACGTGGATATGGTACCCACAGGAATGCCATATACAGTCCCCTGCGGTGTCAAGTTCATGGGCTACACGTTTCCTGAGGGTTTCACTATCATTCCCATGTTAAACTCAGTACTTCACGATCAGACGGCATGGGGGGATCCTCAAAATTTCAGACCGGAGCGTTTTCTGAATGATGAAGGAAAATTCCAAAAGAGGGAGGAATTCATGCCCTTTTCGATTGGTAAGAATGTTTGATTGATGATGTAAACTTTTGTCCTTTCTATCGTTCATGCTGCTACTACTCATAATGATAATAGGGATAAGGTCCTGTTTTGACAGGCAATTGGCAAGAATCAGGAAAAGTATGATAAATATATGTGGACCTTGCTTTTGAAATGTCTCGCTTTCATCGCAGGTTCACTGTTGCCAAGCTCTCAATTGTTCTCGGTGACCTTGGTTTTGTACCTCCTGATCTCTTGACGAAGATCAGGAGAGTGTTCGGGTTCTCTGGAGCACAGCCCTTCTGACACTCTTGGGGAGTCAACATATTCTCCAGAAAGTTCTTGGCCTGTTCGACTGGGCAGTGCTTTTTTTCGAGGACAAGGCTATTTGGGCGTATTATGATTGGACAAAGTACTGTGACTATGTGTCCCAGTCCACCCAGCGGTGGGTACCTCGTAAGGATGGGAAAGCCACATCAACTTAAAAGCATGCTGACTATGGGGACCTTGCCTTTGAAATATCTCGCCTGCATCCCAAGTACACTGTCGTCAGGCTCCTTATTGTTCTCTGCGGCCTTGGTTTGGTACCTCCTGATGTCTTGAACGTTCTTGATGTGTTGACTAAGCAGCACTTCCTGGGAGAAGGCCCATTCACTGACTGGGCTGTGTTTACAGGCAAACCAGGATAAGTTGGACTGGCGCAGAGAACGTGTTTATGAGAAGTAGGCGGTGCACGGCAATGAGCAAACCAATTTGGTTTGTGAAAGGTAGAGCAAATATAGGCTAGTGCACGTGCATTATATGACGATGAAATATATTCCGCGCGTAGCTGCACACGCCTTGTGCCTTGCTCCACCCATCGCACTACACTTGATCGCGGACAACCTGGGGCCCCTTCGCTAACAATGGCAAGTGCGCCAGTGGGCGGCACTCATACATGCTAATATGGGTCAATTGTAAGGTCGGTGCTCAACTTATCCTTGTTCGCCAGTAGGAGTGTAGAGGGAACAAGGGTACCTGTGCTAATGATGAGTGTTACAGGTTGTGCCAGGACAACCTCACTCTCTGCTGTACTTTATTTTACTGTGAAAAACATAACAATAACAAAAAGGGCCTGGTGATAAACGCTTCTCCGTGGTGGCCCTAGATAGGGACGGGTTATTCCCCTAAACCTCGCCAGGAGGTATCCCCCGATGTTAGTTCAATATTAGCTTATAGATCGTTATGTGAAGCATGAAAGGCTTTTCACAGTAAATATGCCAAGGATGCTGGACACAATCTTAATGTCAACGTTGGTTCTGTACTTGGGGACGGTAGACAAATTGGTGTCCACCAAGCAGCATCAGGGTTTCAGGGTAAGGCTGCACTTAATTTATGTGAAGTATGAAGAAAAAGATCAGTTCTGCCGAGTCATTTGATGGATGACGTCGGTTGGCCTGATAAGTAAAACAGAAGGATGGATAAAAAAGAAACACTGTGTTGTTAAAACCCATAACTATGATAAACAAAAGGTTATGTCATTTGTCTAGATCATGCAATAATAATTCTTGCATTTAATCTGTTTGACAGGACGCCGTGCTTGTGTTGGACAATCATTGTTCCGTATGGAACAATTCCTGATTCTGACCACCTTGATTCAGAGGTTCAAGTTCTTCCCTCCAAGTGGAACGCTGCCATTCCTGATTGGAATAGTGAGCATTGTCGACACTGCTCCTCCTTTCAAGTGCAAAGTCATACCAAGGAACATTTGAGAGGACCACCGTTTTAGAATCTTTATATGTCCTTGTACATTATGTTTTTGTGTGAAATGGTTTCCCATTTCTGTTATTGAGAATATTGAAATCTTGAACATTCGAAACTCCAATTTACACCAGTTGTAATCAGAAACGACTGACTGGGTCATCATACCCATGTACTCACATACCCCGTATGCTACGTCGATGTGTACGGTGTGAATATACGCATACTGCACTTTACATATTCAGGATAGCCTTCTTTATGCTTTCACCGCGGTTTTGTCAGTAGTTCAAATCAACCCACTCTTCCAACAATCAGGGCATAGTTTTCATTCTTTTCACTGTGCAAATCTTTTACTTCAAAACGTTATATCGAAAATGAAATAGGTTTGACGAGATACAGGACTATGTCAACGTTATACCCACCAGAATGTGGTCCATCAGATTACAAAGGCATAGAAGAGACAACATGTGTGTTTATCTAGCATAAACTGATGCATAAACGTATACTTGCATGCTCACCAACAGCAATGCTTCCTTAACATCGTAATCAGTTTTTGATTGTTTGATATTTGCCTTCCATGCAAAACTACATTCGGAAAATTAGAGACGTATATACTCATGCTGTTACTCACTGGATTGTCTGGTCCAGACTCGATTATTTACAGACCGCCGCCATATAGCTGGAATATTGCCGAGTGCGGCGTGAAACTAAACTCACTCCCTCACTTTGATTGTTTGATGTTTCACTTGCAAAACTACATTCGCAAAATTAGAGACTTTTACTTAAGTTCCTTTTCATTAATTACATAATCGGTGTGTGTTAAACTCCTACTCATTATATAGTGTATAGTAAGCATATAGTCTATAATTCACTCAGCTTGTATGAGTTTTTTGGAATGGGTTTTCTTACATATATTCAGGTAGAAAGTGGTATGTAAAATATCTTTTGCACTTGCATGCACTTTGACATGTGTATTGTCAGACGTGGACGTTTATGCCTGTATGAATACTTTGCCTTGTAATTATAAAGTCTTATGTTTCACTGTGTTCTTACCATCAATAACCATGAAATAGTCAATTCCTTTCCAGGCACTCGTGAAGAGCCACCTCCTCGTGGTGGGTGCTGGGTAACGCCAAGAGCTCTTCAACCCCCTTAAAAAAACAAAACGTCCACTTGACACTGATCCAGATGGTAACGACCAACGACTGTCCACATTCATTGATTACTGGCCACGTTTTCTCGTGATTGAGACTCAAGAAAACACACGATTAAAGTTGAACCCTTTTGCAATACAGAAAGGCATTGCTGGTGACGTTAAAAATATCAAACGTTTACGTTTAGGTGCATTGCTCGAAGAGTGCAGCAAAAGACAACAGGCAACTAACATGATGACTACTGAAACATTCGTCAGCATTCCAGTATCAGTATCTCCTCATAGAACACTTAACACCAGCAAAGGAATGATCAGAGATAGAGATCGACTGTTTGCCGACATGTCTGAACTTGATATTGTTTCAGAAATGAAAGATCAAGGGGTGACATACGTTAAGCGTTTTACAACACGTAAAACCAGGAAAGCGTTCAGACTAATACGTACCTGTTTTCGTTTTCCTCTCCAAATGCTCCCAGATCAGTAAAGGCGGGATATTGTCACATTAATGTTGACACCTACATACCAAATCCTTTAAGGTGTTTTAAATGCCAGAAGTTTGGTCATGGTGTTAGTACTTGCACATTGTCTGTTGTGTGTGCTCACTGTGGTGAGAAGACACATACAACAGAGGATTGTGACAGTGACTTTAAGAAATGTACCAACCGTGCAGGCAATCACTCATCAAAGATTGTCCGATCTGAAAACAGCAGATGGAGATCAATAAGATAAAGTACACCCAAAACATTAGTTTTACTGATGCCTAAAAGCTTGTCTTAAGATCTGAAATTAAGGAAACCTATGCATCCATAGCCAAAACATCGTCTGATTCAACTCCTCCAATAGCCAAATCATCTGTAAGCTGTCAGACGAATTTAACTTGGCTCAAAACCCACCCTCTTAAGATTTTGTCACCTGCTATGTCTACACAAACTGCGGAACCACTTCCTGTCACGGCCCAAATCCAAGCAGAACCATCTTATGATCGTGACACATTTTCCCAGTCAACTCGGAGGTCTCAATCTAACACAAACGTCAAAAGCAAAAGCACACCGAAGCCGGATTCTTCAAAAAACAAAGTGGCACAGCCCCAAAAGGGTCAGATGATAAAATTAAGTTATTTAACAAATACGGATCACCTGAGGACATGGACGTGTCCGAAAACGTCTATTCTAGGGCACACAGCTTGTCGCCCTCGAAAAAGGTGCGGGGTAGATCCCCAACTAATCCACCTAAAAGATAGGTCTTTCTAAAAATATCGTGCAGTGGAATTGTAGAGGACTACGGACCAATTTTAATTAAATACATCCAATCATCCAGGATTTAACACCATCAACCTTCTGTCTGCAAGAAACGTATCTCAAACTGACAGATAATTTTAGTTTACGTCAGTTTGAGGCCTATCATTATTTTTCCCCTCTGGGTAATCGGGCCACTGCAGGTTCTACTATCCTTATACGACAGGATGTTATTCACAGTGCTGTTCACACTTAACACTAATCTCAAAGCTGTTACAGTGCGACTTACTCTGGGTGTAGCATTTACATTATGCTCTCTATATATTCCGCCTTCATCGGCACTCCAGCAGACCGATCTTCAATCACTCTATGATCAACTCCCGAAGCCCTGTGTTATTATGGGTGACCTAACCGGTCGCAACCCGCTCAGAGAATAAAAGGCAAAGGTTCAAAATCTGCTGTTCACCATCTTAAAGATGGCGATAATTTAATAACTGACAAATCTAAATTGCAAATAAAATTGGCGAAACTCTTGCCAAACATCCATCATCGGCAAATTATTTTCCTGAGTTTCAGAGATATCAGAAACAACAGGAAAAGACAAAACTTAATTTCGAATCAAATAACGGTGAAGATTATAATGAAGTGTTTTCATTACATGAGCTACATATCTCTTGAGCAAGCATCATGACACTGCAGTGGGTGATGACAATATACATTACCAGCTACTGAAACACTTACCTGAACCAAGTCTGATGACACTTTTAGATATACTAGCCACATAAAGAAACTGTGCACACAGAAAATGCCTTCAGAATTGGAATACAACACAGCAAAGACGAAATGATGTAGACACTTTATAAGCTGAAGTATCGGACCACAAGAAATTGTCAAAAGAACATGAACAATATCCGTAACGATGACGTCAGAAGTTCAAAATCGAGTAGGGGGTCACATGACGAAGTCGCAAAATCAATAACGGGTATGACCACACTGTACGTGAAGCACAGCAGTGCAACGACGACGCATAGAGGCTACCAAATGAGCATTGGAGGCCTGGGAAATGGTCTGGGGCGTGGTCACTGCTGTCTGGAACCTGTATCTGAGATGAGTCACCCGAATCCACCTGTCCTGTCTTGGCGTCGTTACGTCGGGAACGCCGAGAACGTGGGTGGTCGGCGACGTCATTACTGTTTCGATAACGCCTGACCCATGCAGATGTCATGTTACGATGGCATTGGAAATGTGCTGCCACCTGTTGTTGGCTCATTCCTGCTCGAACCAGTCCAATGGCTTCATGACGTTGAGCAGATGTTAATCTTGGCACGATGTGCATGTGACTTCTCATGTGGATTTGTGAACGCTTAAATGACCAAAGATCAAGCTTTCGACAGTGACAGCAATTTCACATGTTGTGTGCATCTGTACGGGCTGCACGTGCAGTAACATATTGCAAGGCCATACGCCACCGTCAATGACGTCACGTCGCCTGGCACGTGCATGAGCGTTTGATTGTCTCCAATACTTGCTTTGTTCACAAATGTATTTATGTATAAATACTCTGTGAGCCTTTATTTATATTTTCTGTGTGCACAGTTTCTTTATGTGGCCAGTATATATTTGACCAAATATGGGCGTCTGGAGAATTTCCTCCATGGCGTAATGCCATTGTAATCCCAATACCAAAACCTGGCCGAGACCATACAGATCCATCGAATTACAGCTGTGTCTGTAAACCATGGAGAGAATGGTGAATAATAGATTAACTTGGTATCTTGAAACCAATAACCTTATATCAAATATCCAATGTGGTTTCAGGAAAAATCGTAGTACCATTGATCATTTGATACGATTAGAAACCTTTGTTGAAAATGCAATACTAACTAAACAACATGCAGTATCAATTTTCTATGATCTCGTGAAAGCTTATGATACGACCTGGAAGCATGGCATTTTGAAGGATTTACATGTCTTTGGTTTGAGGGGTCGTTTACCTCTTTTTATATCACAGTTTTTAAGAAACAGGCAATTTCAAGTCCGAGTGGGTTCGACCCTGTCTGACCATTACAATCAAGATCATGGTGTCCAACAAGACAGTATTTTGTCTGTCACTTAATTAGTATCAAGATCAAAAGTTTATCCAACGTTTTAAACGATTCAATCGATGGATCACTTTTTGTGGATGATTTCAATATTTCTTGTCGTGGTAAATATATGCATACTATTGAACAGCAATTGCAGTTGTGTTTAGATAAAAGAAATAAATGGTGTCTTGAAAACGGCTTTAAATTTTCCAAGTCCAAAACTAATTGTCTACACTTTAGTAGAAAATATAAGCCACATAAAGACCCAAAACTGTCTTGAAATGGCACTCCCATCAAAGTTGTCAAGGAGGCCAAGTTTTGGGTCTAATTTTCGACACCCATTTAACTCTTTTGCCGCATATTAAACCCCTTAAAGCCAATTGCCTGAAGGCCTTGATTTGTTGAAAGTTGTTTCCAACTCAAAGTGGGGAGGGGATCAAGCTACACTGTTCCACCTATATCGATCATTGCTCCGCTCGAAACTTGATTATGGCTCCTTCGTATATGGTGGAGCCTGCAAAAGCACCCTAAAACTACTTGATTCTGTCTCCCACCAAGGCCTCAGACTTTGTCTTGGGTCCTTTAGAACCTCTCCTATTGATAGTCTCTATGTCGAGGCCGATGAGCCATCTCTTACACAACGCCGTATAAAACTATCTTTACAATATATTACAAAACTATATATTCCAACCAGTCTTAACAGTGCACATAACTGTATCTTCAATCCCGTCTATGAGGATTTATACAACAAAAAAATCTTCTCTTGTTCCGCTTCTTGGGTTAAGAATTAAACCAGTCCTGTCTGCTGCCGGCATTGAGCTGGAAAATATGGCTCCTTCCCGTCTCCTTTCTTCTCCTCCTTGGCAACTGGTGAGGCCACAACTTGACCTAACACTGACAACCTTTAAAAAAAGCAGAAACTAATGAATTACAATATAAACAAGAACTTAATCAATTAAAAACTAAATATAATACATACAAATCCTTATTTACAGATGGGTCCAAGGGTGGTGGCGCAGTGGCTTGTGCCACTGTCATTGGATCCAGAACAACATCTTCAAGATTGCCCGGCGATAGTTCTATTTTCACAGCCGAAGCAAATGCCATATTAACAGCGCTTAAATATATTCCAAAACATCCTAAGTATAAACAATGTATAATCTTTTCTGACTCTCTTTCTTGCCTTCAGGCCATTAAAAATCTATCTTGTGAAAATTCACTTTTAATAGAAATTATTGAATTATATAATGATCTTGCTACTGGCCAATACGACATCGTCCTCTGTTGGTTACCCAGCCATGTTGGTATTTCTGGGAACACGATGGCTGATTCTGCTGCTGAGGCAGCACTCAACAAATCTGTAATGCCACTTCTTATTCCATACTCTGATTACAAAGCTAGCATTAGAACTTACATCCGCGATCTGATGCAGTAGAAGTGGGACACCCAAGAAGGTATCAATAAATTATATGCAATAAAACCCTATATTGGTTACACTTACTTGGGTTTTCAGTCCAGATTTGAGGAGGTCATCATGCGACATCACAAGGGATAAGTATTTCAATGTAAAAACTGTTAAGGATCTTTTTAGAACTGTTAATTTTCATTTATTTATTGAATTTTTAAAAGAAATAGAATTATTAGATAAATTTTGTAAATAGATAAATATTTTATTATTGACAGTTTAGATTAGTAACTGAGATTGTTCGTGGCTGTACCCTTAAAGGGGGTTGAAGTATTGTAAAATTATTGTCCTCCTGAGAGTGTACATAAGTCCCAAAACTTTCAAAGCTAATTTGAATTTGCCAGATTTTTAAAACGTAGTACTTTTGTTCTTTTAAAGTTGGCTAAATATTTCTTACAATCGCCATAGTCTGAAGAGATGGTGTAAATCCAGCTAGGGTCCATGCAAGTAGCAAAGGTACTGTAAGTCCCCATGGTCCCTAGTATGGTGACCTTCAGTTGTTGGCATCTATAGGCTATTTTTATATTGTGTTGTCCCCTATAGTTAAAATGTTTTAGATTTAAATACTAGTTTTACATGTGTATATGTGATATTATGGTTGTATTACTGTCCTTCGTTGACAGGATTGAATAATCTATATTTAATTGTTGTTAATCTATATGTTGTTTTAGTCACGATATGGCTGAAATATTACCAAAGTAACTTTACATTTTAACTCACTCACTCAATTCCTTTCCACTGATTTTCCCATCTATGTATAAAGATTCCGAGAGACAAACAACTCTCCACAAGGCTGTATGAGAAATGGGAGGATTTCAACTTTCCTTTCATGTCGGGCTATATTCCAACAGCTCCAGCCTTTTGTGTTTCCATTTTACAATTTTCGACGCCCTATAGAGCATCCCCTTTTTACCAAGATTTCTAAGAGCGTCATGCCACTCTTGCTCAAACGTTGTTTGATCACGCTAAGAACATTCTTTTCTAGAGTAAAGTTTTATGGTAGACATTTGGACATTTCAGAATCAGTGCATCAGTGACAAAATGACGTCCGATGCAATTCCCTATTTTAACTTACACCGTACGTTCCCGAATTATTTCAGGTGAACAAATGACGAGACTTTGCATATATTTCTGACGTGTCCCACCGGTACAAAAGGATACGCTCACCTTTGCGCGAACACCTAGTATCATCACTATTTCATAGTGATTCATAAACACGTGGTCTCACATCGTATACCTTGGTGCAAATCACTGGATTGTATAGTCCAGACTCGAGTGTTTACAAACAACATCATACAGCTGTAATACTGCTGTAATACTGCTGATACAGATACATGCTCATACTCAGAGTAATAGATGTGGAAAGAGTTTTGTCGCTTCTGCGCTCTTCAAAAATGAAACGCATAGGTGAATTTGAGAATATGTAGCTGCGGCAAAACGTCATATTTATGTGATTGTAAACAGCCTCAGCGCCAAAATGCGGTGATTGTAACTTTTCCCCTTGTTTTCGAAGAAACATTCGCGAAAACCAAGAAAACATGCAAAGCAAAATGCACGTACAAGTAAGCGGAAAAGCATGCGGTATCGATTACAAGAAAAACATTGTTTTGGGGGTTTTTTTGTTATTCGTTTTTTGCGTGGAAAAACTGAGTACTGCCAATTGAAACATTGGCCGCCTTGAAACTGGGGAGTCGCAGTCTGCAGTTGCCCAACATTTTAACGTTCATCAGAGCACCACATAGGTACAATGTGTGAAACCCATTTCTGGTGTCCACCCGCCGTGATATTGCTGGAATATTACTAAAGGCGGCGTAAAACCCAACCCACTCACTCACTCATGAGAGCACCATATCTTGCCGTTGGGACCGCTTCCTGCAGACCAATTCCGCCCAAGATCGCCCGAGAAGCGGCCGTCCAAGAGTTTTGCTCACTTGCGTCATCGTCTTGCCGCAGCTGTGGAGAGTGCACTACGCATCCCTGGATTAAGAAGAATTTCCGACCAAACTGTCAGGAATCGATTGCCTGGAGTGGGGAGTCGACCAAGAAGTCAAGTTGTCGCCCCTGTTTTGAGAGACTTGCATCGGCGCAATCGCTTGATCAAGTCCGGAATCTTAGAAACTGGAGGCGAGTCTGGTTCTTCACCGGCGAGATGGAAGACCGATTGTCTACCGTCGGAGAAATGAACGTTTTGCCCCTAATTGTATTCGACAGGTCGACAGATTCGGTGGAGGCAGGTGTCATGGTGTGGTCTGATTTAGTGGTGGTTCAGGGCAATTTGACAGCAAATCGTTACATCAACGAAGTCCTTGCACGTCACATGCTTCCGATTACGGACCGACAGAGGGATTTGTTCCAGCGTGACAAAGCTACGTCACATACAGCACTCGTCACGGTCCGCTACCCTCCCAAATCTAACGTCCATGTCTTGCCATGGCCTTCCCGATCATCATCTAAACCCGATAGAACATCTATGGGATGAACTCGATCAACGTCTACGTCAAAACACGCCTCGGACACTTCCACAACTAGCCATCGCATTGCAGGAAGAATGGGGAAGAATTCCTCAAGAGCAACTTCGTCGACTTATCCAGTCTGTACCGAGACGGTGCGAGCAGTAATTACTGCCAATGGTGGCCATACAAAGAACTGACTTTGACGCTATCTTGCCGACTCAAGTAAACAGAAACACAACAATAAAGGCTGTTGTTGTATTGGCAAACTCGTTGTCTATAGACGTGTGAATGTTCACTGTTTTACCACTGACTTTACACGAAATAATTGCTGTTAACCTAACGCAATAAATTCTACTAAACTGACATATGCGTTTCTTTTTTTTTTAAGAGTGTATTTTCATGAAATATCCAACAATATGGAATGACATTGTCAGTATATACTAAGTGTGTTGGGTTTTTCTTTTGAATTAAGAGGCGGTGATTTACCCAGTGACATCAGAGGCACGGGTTCTATTCCCTACATGGGTATAACTTGTAGAGCCCGTTTCTGAATTCCCCATCGTTTTATTACCCGGGAAGGATAATGGCCAAAACGGCGAAAAAACATATTCACTCACTCTACAGGTTAACAGGTACCTTGTAGTACACATACTACTCATGGGACATTCTTCTTCTCAGACGTCATGAATTCCAGTATTTACAGGGTATATTTTACTGTTATGATGAAAGAAATGTGTGGAATAAATACATTCCCAAACGTAGATTTTGTTTGTTGGTTGTTGATTTTGGTTTGTTGTTTAACGCAGCACTCAGCAATATTTCAGCTATCCGGCGGTGATCGCAAATGTGGAGGTTGATGTGTATTAAAATAGTGCGTGTAGTGAAATTCTTCAGGGAAAAAGATAAACAGTGACGATTTCATAAATAGAGATTATTACACAAGCAAGTGTGTCATACGGCTTTCACGAAACGAGTGTGAAATTGTGCACGAGTTTCGTATAAGTCATGTGGCACACTTGCGAGTGTGATAATGTCTTTATTACCACTTTATTCATATACATTTGTGCAGTAAAACACGGTAAGCAAGTGTGACACCCCTGTTCATTGACGTCACGTTCAATTGTTTAATGACGTCACAGACGATAATATACAGAAACAGTGCAGGTGGTTGCTGGGCAAAAGTGATATGTGCACATGTGTACATATGATATATATGACACTGGTTATGTTTCACCATATAGATAATGAAATAGAGTAAAATAGTTATGATAAAAATTTATTGTGTACTTTTGCACATATTTATTTATCGGATGATCCTCTGGTCATGCATGTGAAGACTCATGATGAAAGCAAGGAATTCCACTGCTATTTTAAGCGTGCCAAGGTTGTTGGACAGAATCTGAAATTTGAGTTTGACTTTGCTGATGGCGATGTACTGCTGGACGGTACAGCGATGGGAGTAAACCAGGTGAAGTCCTTCACCAAGTCTGCCCAGAGTTGGTCATTTGTGGAGAAGCTTTCTGAGAAGCCATTGCATCGTGTGTACATGCAGTGTGTGGAACAGAATAGCAACCCAACCGACTCCTTCGCCTGGATGAAGTCGGCTGGTCTTAAATGTGAAACTGAGGGCTTCCTTTTTGCTACTCAGGACCGGTCACTTCCCACTCGTCATCGCCAAAATGTGATTCTTAAAGAAAATATTAACATGAAATGTCGACTGTGTAATGAAATTACAGAGGCTGTCCAACACCTTGTCAGTGGAAGCCCTTCCTTGGCACAAACAGCATATCTTAAACGACGTGATGGCGTGGCTCGCTGCTCCTACTACCGACTCCGCCATGCCTGTGGCTTGGACTCTGAGGTCCATCCATGGTACGAACTTCTTTGGAATAGGCCTAAATACAGCCTCAGAAGAATTCCAGCCAACAAACCTGATCTTGTCCTTTTTGATAAAGCCAATGAATTTATTTATATCATTGAACTTTCTGTCCCTTTAGACAGCAACGTGATTGGCAAGATTCAGGAAAAGCATGATAAATATGCGGACCTCGCCTTTGAAATGTCTCGCTTGCATCCCAAGTACACGCGGACACCATTCGCTATTATCCTTTTCTTGATTATCAAAAGGTATGTTGTTTCAAACTTCTTCCAACAATGAACCGGGTGGGAATAGTACTTTATGATATCTACTCGATAGTTATGTGGTTCACTACAGCAAATAAAAATGTTTCTGACGTAAAATCGGCGGTGCATTCTCCGTGTTGTCGAAGTATCGAGGCGAATCATACAGTTTTATGCAATATAAAAGCAATCTCCAAACGTAAACCTGATTATTTGCGCGCAACAGACACTAACTTTAACGCCATTTTGTCACAGACTACAATGATCGGAGCACCTTTAGAATACAAGTTAGATCGTGAGGACGATCTCTGCCGTAGGTCACGTGTCATTAAGACAAGCAACCAGTTTGTGAGAACCCGTCGGACGCGAACCCGCAACCTTCGGATTGTTAGCTCGACAGCTAAGTGACTGAGCTACGTCCACACTGCTGCACAATGTGCAACTTTATCGAGTCATTCCTGTGACGTCACGGAAATGAACGGAAAGAGTCGAATAGGTCACGGACAATTACGAAGGTTACGGGTAGACTTGGTGTCTCTCGGCAAACTCGTCCCTTTCCGTAATCTACAAGATAACGTGTGGCGTGGAATGAGCCGATATGCCTCAAACTGAAAAGGGTTGTTGACGTCAGGCGTCAGACGCAGACTTCACGGTGCGTGCATGAATGACGCGCTTTTATATAAATCGGTGATTTTGTGACAGAAAAGTGATGAAGAGAACACTGTTAGGATAATGTGGACCGCACTAAAGAATGAGGGAGACATGAGCATGTGTAGTGACGGCACGAGGGTGAGTTAGCCTTCGAATCATTACTGAATAAATGTTGCGTGTGAAAGAGGCTTGAGTGCAAATTCCATGCCAATTTCCATTAGCCCAAAATTTCTACATTAACCCATTTCATAGTGTACTTGTTACGTTTTTGGTTTCCCGTTTTTGTGTGAATAAAAGTATTAAAATGCAAAAGGAAAAACAACAAATGGTACTCACGTATTACACCGTAATGTGCCTACTATATTGGATTATGTCCCTAACCCTAACCCTAAACCCTAAACCCTCAGCCCTCAGCCCTCAGCCTAACCCCCTTGAAATAATCCTACTAAATAGAATGCATTGACCGAACTGGCAGTATTAAAATGCAAAAGGAAAAACAACAAATGGTACTCACGTATTACACCGGACATGTACCTACTATATTGGATTAGGTGCCTAACCCTCACCCCTAATTAAATCCTAATAAATAGAATGCACTGACCCAACCGGCACAAACATGACTGACGTGTCAGGTGTAATGCATTATTACGGCTTCGAAAAATCAAATACTAATAAAATACTTTTCTATGTAATGGTGCAAATTACTGAATGAAAAAAATATATATGTATGTCAGTTCACATTGGTAAATCATTTAGACTTAATAGCTACTTAGAAACCGAAATATAAAATATATTTACATAATTTAAATAATTACATTGACCAACATTGCGAATAATCGAACAATATGTAATATAAACCGGTGTAACGTATTCTCGCTAAATTTAAAAAATACAATAATACACAAAGCATAACACCTCAGCACCCCGTAATACAAATAAATATGAGCGTATTAGTGAAAAAAGGAAAATATTTCAAACTGATGCTTGCAAAATATTGCCCATCCGTCGGTCTACAACTACTGGAAACTCTCAACATCGTTGGGCTTATGCAATGACATAGCTAGTAGAGATGAAACACCATTGAGCGGAGCTTATGAGCGCTATCTGAGCTAGACAACCGTGTTGCCATGCAGGCGTCATAGGGCATTGTTTCGAGAATGTGCTTTCGAACAAAATCACATTACATTACGTAAAAGGGTATTATGACGCATTTTTAAAGTTTGTGGTGCTGTATTGTAAAGGTAGGCAAATCGCTTTGTGCAAGTGGATGGCGATTGTGGACGAAGCCTAAGATCGCGATCTTAAGGATTTACAATAATTGTAGCGCTAAGATTGTTCTGTGCAAGTGGGCCCTGCAGGTCCCTTCATCAGGTGAACTGAAGTCACACCAACTGAGCGAAGTATCGTACAATGGTCAATTGTATACCGGATGTTGGTGAATCCAACATCCGGACATGCGTCTTCGTGTCAAGTGCAATCCACTCACAGGGTCCCCAAAAGTTTTACGATGACAGATTTTGAAAATAATCAAGCAAAATTCAGTGAAATCAGTGAAACATTATCAGCTATCAGGATTAACCAAGAAGTAATTGATAGTAGATTGCTGACAGTCGAAGAAAATTCTCAGGTACTTCCTGTTATACAAGAAAACTCTACCCAGGTTCCTCAGGCTGATAACCGCCAAAATGGCGGGATAGCTAGCCAGAACGGCCATGTCGACCCGGGGACACATTCTGTCGCTGCTGCCGACATCCAGAGAGAGTTCGAGTGTGTTAGAGACAGTTTAACGAAAGTACTGATTCCAAATGAACTGAGTGTGTTTGACACGGAACACGGCAGCAAACAGGAAAATCAGGCGGTGCTAGCATTACTCAGCAATAGCGCTAGATATTCTGAGACTGCAATATAACAGTTGTATGTGATTGTTGATAAAGGACTAGACAAGATTATTGATGGAGACATCCATAAACTTTTCATTGTTTTAAACACTGAAATAAATCATCTACAAGGGGCGTATTCGACCCTTATGGTGAATAGTCAGTTTGATGGTGAAACTGCAAAACCTTTCAGATGCTTAGAAAAAAACACTACAGCTTTTTCAGCACAATCTCTCAACAACCTGCGGCATGCTGCAGAGATGTCAGCGGCCAGATCCCAGTTTTCCACCTCATCTAGACGTGGTTTTGGGAGTCGTTATATCCAATCTACAAACTATTCTCGTGGATACCGTGGTAGACAGTTTCGTGGATACTTAAGGGGAGACCCCTTTCAACAGTTCAATGGACAGTTACCATACAACAGATTTCCTGGTCAGACAGGGAATAATGCTATTCAGGACTCGTGATCATTTTAGAAGTATTAACTGTTATGTCATCTCAGGTTTTTAAAGCAAGAAATATATGTAATTCTCTTAGAAACTGGAAAACAATTGGTGCATGTGATACAGTGTTAAAGTGGATTGAGATAGGAGTTGATATTCCTTTTGTTTCAGAACCTGAGACTTTTAAGCTTCCAAATCGCACACTTTCCTCAAAAGAATGCATTTTATTGACAATGAGATAAGTAATCTTGTCCGCTGTTCAGCACTTGCTGTATGTCACAATAGACTTCATTGTGTATCTCCTTTAAGTCGTGTCCCAAAGAAGGGTAATGATTCATACAGGCTTATTACTGATCTTAGACAGCTTAATCAAAATGTAGTTTGTCCTAAGTTTAAACAAGAGGGCATATCAACTGTGTTAGATTTTGTACAACCTAACCATAAGTTGGTTTCTGTTGATATTAAGAATGGCTTTTATCATGTTCCAGTCAGCAAAGTGTCTCAACAATATTTAGGCTTACAGTGGCGAGGAGTGTATTATACCTGATAATGTTTGCCTTTTGGTCTATCAGTTAGTCCTTATTTTTTCAATAAGATATTAAGGACAGTGATTTGTCATCTGAGACAAAAAGCCTTAAACATTTCAGTGTATGTGGATGACATTATTGGTGCAAATTTCTCCGATTGTATTGAAAAGGATAAGGATATTCTTTTGACAACCCTTGAGGGTCTTGGACTTCAGGTGAATTTTGAGAAATCAGTGTTAGATCCTACATCTACATTAAGGTATGTAGGTTACATTCTATCTACAGATAATACAGATGGACATGTCTGGATAAAGATTCCTAAGGATCATATCACAAAACTGAAACATGACATTAGAAGAGTTATTTCAAAAGCTGTTTGTACATCGAGAACTCTAGCTAGGATAGCAGGACAATGTATTTCTATGGCTAAAGCAATTGTACCAGCAGAACTTCTGTTGAGAAACATTAATGCATGTTTACGCACCAAATCCACATGGCAGGATACACTTTACTTGGATCAAGCAGCTGTGAAGGATCTGAAATGGTGGTTTTCAGCAGTAAGCTCTTGGAATGGTGTCGCGGTACAGCCCCACACAATAGACGTACAGGTGATAACCGATGCATCTTCGGCCGCCTGGGGCGGTACATGTCAGGGACTGGAAGCTCACGGTTTGTGGAATACTCGAATGTGTCACCAGCATTCAAATGTGGGAGAATTAACTGCTATTCTAATGTGTCTACACGCGTTCTCCAAACAGATTCAGGGGAAATCAGTTCAAGTTCTCAGCGACAATATCACAGCAATGGCCTATATAAACTTCCAGGGAGGACCAAGCAGGGAATATAATATGGACATTTACTTTAAGTATGCACATAAGACTTATAGCCAGACATCTAGCTGGCAAAGAAAACGTGCATGCAGATGCCCTCTCCAGACCACTGGTCCCCATGGTTCCTAGTATGGTGATCTACCTTCAGCTGTTGGCGATCTATAGCCCGTTTTTATATTACATTGTCTTCGTAAATAAAATAGTTTTACATGTTCATGCTAGTTTTAGACTCCATCTGTGATACTCTAGTTATTTTACAGTCCTTCGATGACTGATTATTTAGAAATTTTAATTTATTGTTTATGTAAAACATTTCTCGTCACTATATGGCTGCAATATTACCGAGGTGACGTTAAATTCTAACTCACTCACTCACTCCAGACCACTGACACGGTTCGAATGGAAACTAAACCCGACAGTATAGTCATAAATAGATCGGATATGGGGAACTCATACCATCGATCGCTTCTGTTCCCTGCTGACAACACAACTGCCTCGTTACAACAGTCTCTACTTCGATCCTCTACGGAAGGAGTGGACGCGTTTGCCCAGACCAACTGGACATCAGACAACAACTATGTCAACGCCCCCTAGAGACCATACTACAGCAAAATGCAGTCTCAACAGTCATAATGCTATGGTGTCAACGGCTGATATCAATGTCAGTATCGCCGCCGATTCTGTTACCGAACCACAAGCGACATTTCTACCCATAGGGCCAGAACCAGAACCCCTTCGAAATCGAGGATGCCAGATATATGCCTGGCGAGTGTCTGGCATGAGAAATTAACTAATCTTGGATGGTCACGGAGAGCGTCACAGCAATTCCAATTTACTTGGGCCAAATCAACATTATCTCTATACAACAGACAATTACAAAAATTGAAATCATATTGTGAGAGTGTGGGCGTGTGCTTCCCTCCACATTATCAGGACACAGGGACCATTGCTAGTTTTCTATGTTCTTTATCGGACTCCAGTGATCGGCCAGCATCACAATTAAAGTCTACATGTGCTGCAATATCATGTCTCTATGAGGCTCTTGGCAAGACGTCACCTATGATTCTAGGAGACCTCAGCAAAATGTCAACAGCTCTGATAAAATCAGGTACATCTAAACCATGTCGCAGAACCCCTGTAATGTCATGTGAACAGTTCAGGTGTTTATTTGGATCTTGGCCTAATATTGACAACCTGTCAACTAAGGACTTGAGACTAAGGGCCATAACTCTACTTGCTCTGTGTTTGATGACCAGACCCTCTGATCTAGCACCGAAAGCTGTGCACTATGAATCAGTCTCAGTCTAGCATACCTGTTGTTTTCACTACAGATCAATTGGAATTTAACAGAGATTGATCATTCACTGTGATACTATTTGGTATAAAGAATGATTCTGATCGTTCAGGCTTTGAGGTTTGAATACCCAGAGGATCTTCGATAAAGTCTGACCCAGTGGAGTCACTCAGGGCGTACATTGACAGAACGGCGAGCTACCGGTCAAAGGGGAATAACCCCGTGTTCCTTACTTTGACTGCACCTTACAAAGCACTTACAAGCCAAAGCATAGCTTCTATTCTGACAGATTCTATCAGGCGAGCAGGCCTGAGCGGACAAGGGTTTTGCAGCTAGGTCCTTCAGACCTACAGGCGCCACTGCAGCAGTACAGATTGGTACCAAACCTGAAACTGCTATGACTATTGGTAGATGGAAGACTGAAAAAGTATTTTGTGATCGGTATGTCTATCCTCAAACACAGAGCTCATACTCTGATGACCTTCTCAGATATGAAAAGACTTATTAGTGTTTACCTTCACTCTTCCAGTTTAACAGGTCTGCAGTTAATGGCATGTTTACCAGTGAGTAGGTTTAAAATGAATAAGGTGTTGTCTTTTTGTTTACCATAGTTACTGTATGAAGTTGAATATTTCTTTGGAAGCCACGGTTTCATGTTAACATTGTTAAAGTTAGTGTTTGTGTTTTCTGCAAATATTTACGGTTCGAGATGGGTTTTTTATGGTTGTCTTAAATCTGAGGTTTATGGGGCGGGCAAACGTTTATTTACTATATTAGGTGTTTTAGTATATTTATTAATACTAAGGATTTAATTATTTTACTCTAAAAGCAGGCAATAAACTTATTTGAGCTCAGTTGTGTTGTGACGTTGGTTAAAAGAAAAGGACTGTTTAGACTATGACGTCGTCACGATGACGTCATAACGCATGTGACATCACAATACACAAGGAAGAGTACAGTATAATTAAAGTACGGTATAACTTGAAGTGTTAATTACATAATGATGATAAATTCATGCTAGATAATAGAGTTGAAACTTGAATTGTCAATACACAACGATTGCTAATTATACAAAAGTTACTTGATAGCAGGCTTACCAAAATGAATAGTAGGCTTTTCAAAATGAATAGATAATAGGCTTCACATTTATCAAAAGTTCATCAAAAGTTAATCAAGAGGACCCACGCACTTGGCAGGTAAACACCTTGATCACGATTCATTGCCGGTTTATGGCTTCTTATATCCACAGCCTCCTGTAGTGTCCTCCGACGCCAGTCGTTGTTGTTGCTCGAAAGCACCCTGATGTCATTCCACATGATTACATGACTTGGGTTAGTTGCCTTGTGCTCCGATATAGCTGACTAATCATTTTGTTAATGCATGAAATTATCACAGCAAATGCTGAGGGGAAGGGGACATAAGATGGTTCATGCACTGTGAAACTATCAAAAAGGGTTACGTGTTGTGCAATAATATTCTAGTTATGTATGCTATATGTATGCTATATATCTCTATACAGCAGTGTTGCCCAAACTGAATAGACAGAAATCGAGATTTGGTTTGTCTCGGGCATTTGGCTGTACTCTAAGAGAAGACTATTCTTTCGGGATATATAGGGACACTTGCGAGGACAAAGGGGGTAGCGTATCGCCCCACCATCGCCTGGCAACAAGCACTGGACAATATTTGCACACATGGCGCAAACGATACTGGTCGCAAGAGCGAATGCAACTTTATACGACGTGTTAACCTGCGTAATTCTGCTTTCTTTGCCAGACTCTTTAGGTGATAAGATGAACGAGGTCACAGGAACGTTGATTTCAAACGTACTAAAATGTGAGAAAAATTAAGTTGCATGAACCAATACTTTCACATGATGGAAACGTATAATCATGTTGTTTGAGAACCTGTAATATGCACGTATATAACTCGTTCATATGCATACCCTTGATATCCGCCATGAATCATACATATCGAAGATGTGAAGATATTTGAAACTTTGCAAATTGAAATATGTTTCCCCATCGAAGGAAATTTCCGTGTTTCCAACCCCAGTAGACTGAGAACGAAATCAGAAATTAACACCCTTTGAAATACAGAAAATGCAATGGAAATACCCCATTACTTGTTTTTTTATCCCACCGGCATGTAATGCGGTGGGATATAGTCGTCGCCTCGTCCGTCTGTCCGTCCGTCCGTAATCATTTTGTTTCCGGAGCATAACTCAAAGACCGTTCGATATTTTTCATCCCAAATTGGTAGATATGTCAAACATAACCTAAAGTGGTGCCTTTTGCTATTTACAGATTATTGTCATTTTTATTTTTCTCGGTTTCCATGGAAACGTTTTGGACTTAGTCTTAAAGAAGGATGGGCTTCGTTTCCGGAGCATAACTCAAGAACCGTTCAGTAATTTTCAACAATACTTGGTAGATATATCAAACAGATCCTTTTGCTATTTACAGATTTTGGCATTTTATTTTTCCCGGTTTCCATGGAAACGATTCGGACTTAGTCCAAAAAGTGAGGGGTGGGCTTCGTTTCCGGAGCATAACTCAAGAACCATTCAATATTTTTCAACAAAACTTGGTAGATATATCAAACAGATCCTAAAGTTGTGCCTTTTGCTATTTGCAGATTTTTGGCATTTTTATTTTTCCCGGTTTCCATGGAAACAGTCTCAAAAAGTAAGGATTGCTTTCGTTTCCGGAGCATAACTCAAGAACCGTTCAATATTTTTCAACAAAACTTGGTAGATATATCAAACAGATCCTAACGTTGTGCCTTTTGCTTTTTGCAGATTTTTGGCAGTTTTATTTTTCCCGGTTTCCATGGAAACGATTCGGACTTAGTCCCAAAAGTAAGGGGTGGGCTTCGTTTCCGGAGCACAACTCAGCAAAACTTGGCAGATATGTGAGGCAGATCTTGAAGTGGTGCCTTTTGCTATTTGCAGATATTTGTGATTTATTATTTTCTCTGTTTCCATGGAAATGATTCAGACTTAGTCTCAAAAGGAAGGGGTGGGTTTCGTTTCCGGAGCATAACTCAAGAACCGTTCAATATTTTTCAAGAAGACTTGGTAGATGTATGAAACAGAACCTTAAGTGGTGCCTTTTGCTATTTGCAGATTTTTGGCATTTTTATTTTTCTTGGTTTCCATGGAAACATTTTGGACTTAGTCTCAAAAAGGAAGGGATGGGTTTCGTTTCCGGAGCACAACTGGAAAACTTCTTAATATCTTTCAGCAAAACTTGGCAGATATGTGAGGCAGATCCCAAAGTGGTGCCTTTTGCTATTTGCAGATTTTTGTCATTTATTTTTTTCATGATTTCCATGGAAACGATTTGCACTTAGTCTAAAATCAAGCTGGACTTTAAGTAACTGTCAGATGATTTGTTCTTTCAAAGATGTGGGGGCCGGGGGGATATGTCATCTTCTGATGACTCTTGTTTAAGTTAGTTTTAGAAATACCTGAAAATCCGGTCGTGGCATTCAGGAAAGAGTTTCTTGTGCATATACGATGAGCGTATGTTTCAAAAGCGTAGCATTGTATGAAATATATGCCCGAAGTAAGGAAATATCCGGAAACATATGCAAATCCGGTTATAGCATGTATTTTTTTACAGTTTTTATTTAAATGCAGCATGGTCCCCATGGTCTGAGCAAGACTTTTTGATGATACAAAAGTATTGAAAGGTACAATTACAGCGTCCAAATGAAATTTGGAAGAAACCTTTTTATAATTATATTACAAATGTCGATAATTTTGAGTGTCCAACTTCCACTATGGCGGAGACTCAGCGTGTTTACACACGATGGCAGTTCAGCCAGGTAATATTGATGAACTGATCCTTGCTTCAGAAAGAAGACTTGCAGAACTAATCATCTCTACAAAAACTGAATTGCAAAATTCGATGGACTATTTGAAAGGCGAATTTCATGATATGGAAAATAAGCTGGGGACAATAGAAGTTGATGTCGCTAATCACGACTCCAAGATCATGAAACTGCGGAGTGAGCTATCCGACGAGAGAGAGAAATGTAGCCAACTGGAGAGACAGTACATCCCGAAGGACATTCATGACAGAAAGCAAAACCTCCTATTTTACGGTATTTCCGAATCTCCCCAGGAAAATACAGAGAGGAGGCTCCGTGATTTTTTTGTCAACAACTTCAACCTTTCTGAACAGCAAGCCTATGAAACGTTCTTCGACCAGAGTTACAGTGTCAGAGTACCAAAAGAAGAACAACCCGAACGCAGTGAGGAGCATCATAGCCTGTTTCTCTTACATGCCTGACCGAGACGCTGTTTACGACGCCAGAAAATTGCTCAGAAAGTCAGGTATTAGCATACAGACAGATCTGCCACCCCTTTTGAAGAAGAGACAAGCGATCCTAAGTGAGGTGAGGTGAAATTGGGTTTTACGTCGTGCTTGAGAATATTTCGCTCATATGAACACGTGCATGCGTGTGTATGGGTATGTGCGGCTGCTTGTACTAGCCCAGACTTAAGCTGGTTTTATAGTGCTAGCCCACTGAGATACCATGCCGCAGTGAAGCATGAATACCCCACTCAGACACATTATACTGACTCCGAGCCGACCAGTCCTTGTTGTACCCATTAATGCCGAGCGCCAGGCAGGGACCAACAAGTACCATATTTTAACGTCTTTTGGTATGACGCGGTCGGGGATCGAACCCGCGACCTCCCGCTCTCCGAGCGGACGCTCTAACCACTACACCACGGAGGCGGTCGCGATCCTAAGTCGCCAGGCTGCCACACTGCGCCAGAACACCGGTGTCTGGACACGGGTCAGGGTGGTGTCCACTGAAGTGGTCCCCGGAGACAAGCGACCCCCAGAAACCTGGATCTTCCTGGGTCAGATACGACAACCAGTATCATCAAAACATGTTATTGTTGACATTCTTGTTGATGCTATTTTCCTGCACATTTGACAGTTCAATAACTATAAACTAACTGAACTTAAATCATATCTCTTTGAAAATATATTTGAATATATATTATCATCAAGATTGCTTGATATATCCATGAAACAAAGTTTTCTGTTTTTCTCTGGACACATTAATTTTGACATATTTTACAAGTATATACAAAATAGTCCAAAGATGTGGTACTCTAAGCTCTATGTGCCATTTTCTAACAATGTGTGTTAGATAGAGCATAACAGGTTATTGAGTGCACTAGGTTAATGCGTGCACGTCAAAGTGGGCTGCTAGGAAGCACGTGTGTGATTCAGATAATTTGGATATTATTTGTCTTTAAATGGATTCACAAAACGTAGGTAACCTATTTGTTCTTTTATGTACGAATCACGTTTTTGATCTCTTGTACTTATCAGAAAGCACGACCTACACGTATGTTGTGACATAACGTGAATAATGCTCAATGTGTGTAATGCGGAGAAGAAAGCACGACCTATTTGTTGTGACATTAGATTTACTCTCCTGGACAGAAGTACCCAATTTAGTATTGAGTTGATTCTTAATTTGTCATTAAGGAGATTTGACATATCGTCTTTGTATGTTATATTCATGATTTCCCTATTTTCTCTTTTTCCATAGGGGAAGACGGAGCTTTTACCCTTCTGTAGACATAGTCCATGGTAACAGCGGATATTTCTTTGTTTTTATCTTTTCTATCCCATGTTGTACTTAAACATAAACCTTCACTTGGATACAACAACATTCATCTTCAGTCAAATGCATGTTTACAGTTAGAATAATTAATCATGAGTAAATACCACAAACTTAGTATAGTATCAGCGAATTGTAGAGGCTTAGCCGATAAAAGAAAACGTAAAGAGGTTATGCATTTATATAGAAAAAATGAAGTCTGTATTATATGTTTACAAAATGTACATATATCTGTTGAACTAGAGAATACTATGAAAAACGAATGGGGTCTATATTGTACCATTGCTCCTTTTAAGTCAAACTCAAGAGGGGTAGCTGTCCTTCTAAACAATAATTTTCAATATGAAAAACATAAGATATCTAAAGATGAAAATTGAAATTATATAGTTTTAGATATAGCTGTTGACGGCATTAGATTCACTCTTACGAACCTATAAGGACCAAAGAGAGATAATCCTTTGTTTTATATTGATCTGTTTAAAACGATTGTAAAAATGGGTAACGATTCATTTGCAATATGCGGAGATTGGAACCTTGTTATGGACCCGTCGATAGATCTTGAAAACTATAAGAATGTTAACAACCCTCAGGCTCGCGAAATCGTTTGGAACAATTAGAAAGCCTGAACCTAACAGACGCATGGAGAGAAATAAACCCGGATACAAGAAACTTTACGTGGTGGAAGAAGAACCCTCGCCAACAAGCTAGGTTAGATTTCATGTTAGTAACTGAAGATCTTTCTAATATGAGCACTGATATTTTCATTATACCTGGCTACAAAAGTGACCATTCCGCTATACCTCTATCGACAGAGAAAAATAAAGAAAAGGGACGCAGTTATTGAAAGTTTAATACGTCACTATTAAGACGTGAGGAATATAGAGCATTAGTTACCGACGTACTAAATGATACTAAACGTAAATACGCAGACCCTATATATACAGACGATGAAGTGAATAAGACTAATGATGAAGACTTACTTTTAATTATCAATGACACGTTATTCCTAGAAACATTTTTAATGAAAGTTAGAGGCAAATCCATTTCTTATTCTTCATATCTAAAAAAAATAAGAACGATAAATATAAAGAATTAGAACAAAACATATGTTTTTGGAAATTGAATTAGGAAATGATTTTCAAAATGTCAACACTTCTTGCAAATCTTTCTGAAAATATTATCGAAAAATGAAAGAAGAAGAAATTAAATGAATACAAATTCGTAATAGAATACAATATTATGAAGAAGGAGAGAAACCAACAAACTATGTTTGCCATTTAGAGAATAGAAACTACACAAATAAACTTATCAACTCTGTCATTATTGATAATGGTCAAGAAATAACGGATGGAAAAACAATCATAAATGAACAAATACGATTTTACGAAAACCTCTTAAATCAAAAAATGATATTGATAACGAGAGTAGAGCCATATTTACAGAGATAGTGACACCTTCTTTGAATAAAGACCAATCAGATGAACTGGAACGTGAAATCAACCTTGGCAAATTGCACATGCTATTAAATCAATGAAAAACAACAAAAGCCCTGGATTGGATGGATTTCCATCGAATTCTTTAATTTTTCCGGAAGGATCTTAAAATATGTGTTCCGAGATATGTTAGGGATACTTTCCACCGGAATTCTATGACAATGACGATGACTAGAGGAGTGATTACTTGTATCCCTAAACCAGGCAAAGATAGAAGATTTCTCAAGAATTGGCGTCCTATCTCACTCCTAAATGCAGTATACAAAATGATAAGTACATGTATAACAAACAGAATTCAAAAGACACTAAATCTCCTTATAAAGATAAGCTAACTGGGTTCCTCCCTAGAAGGTGCATTTCAGAAAATATCAGACTTCTTTACGATATAATATTTGAAACCAAAAACAAAACAAAAAGTCTTTTGATCTTGATAGATTTTGAAAAGCTTCGTTACAGTCTCTAAGAAATTTATTATGATGGTCTTGGATAAATTCGGTTTTGGTTGCAACATACAGAAATGGGTTAATATATTGATTTCAAATGCTTCATCATGTATCATACAGAATGGTCATTTGTCTTCGTTTTTCAATAATGAAAATGATCCAATCTCACGCTATCTATTTTTGTAGCCGAAATACTAGGTATAATGATAAGAGACAACAAGAAAATTAAGGGTATATTGTTAAATAAAATTGAACATATCATTGGCCAATATGCTGACGATACTGAACTATTCTTAGTCAGTTCAGGAAGCCCTCTTAATGAAGCAATGAAAACACTTATCACTTTCTACAATATGTCTGGTCTGAAGATAAACATTGACAAAACAAAATCGGTTTGGATTGGTGCAATGGCTGGTTGTAAAATAACTTTATCCTATGATTTCGAGCTGGACTGGCATTGTGACAATTTTGATGTTTTGTGAATAAAGCTTAATGCTCATTTAGAAAACTTGTGGGTGATTAATACAAAGAAGAGACTTGAACATATCAAAAATTCTTTTGAACTGGAAAAAGAAACTTAACCCTGATTGGAAAAATAACCGTTATTAAATGTTTAGTTTTATCAACTATAGTTCATGTTCTTACATCTCTTCCCAATCCTCCGAAAGGTAACAAAATTGAATAATTTATTTTTTAATTCACATGGAATGACAAGATAAAGCGAATTAATTTAATGCGAAAATATGAAGATGATGGTCTGAGAATGGTTGACATCAAAACTTTTATTGATTCACTAAAAATTGCATGTTTAAAGAGATACGTGTCAAATTCCAAGTGCTATAGTTTAGCTGGTTTCCTTCAAAAAGACATTCTTCTATTAAGCTCAAATATTAGTAAACAATACAAAATCGAAAACCCCTTTTGGAAAGATGCACTTGAATAGATATGTGGAATAGATATATTAAGGGCTGTGAATCGAACAAAGATATAAATGAAATTCTTCTGTAACCTGTGTAACCACCCTAATTTGATTATATTGAACTGGTTCCAAAAAGGAATTGTACACATTAAGGATATTTGTAATGACCATGATTTCCTTACATTTCCAGAACTTAATGCAAAATTTTATATTATGGGTACGATATTTGATCGAAATCGTGTTCTTCTCAGTATTTCCCAAAAATGGAAAGAGGTTATACGAACGACAAAACATTCAAATAAATCAAAATTGTCAATATGTTCCCCTTGGAATGATTTGAGCAACCCCAATAAATGCTCAAGATTATTTCATGATAATTTCATATCTGAAAATAATTTCCCCAAAGTCTGTCAGAAATGGGCAGCGAATTGAGTGATCATTTAAATTGCAAGACTATATTTTTACAATATAGACAATCTAACAAAGACACAAAATTCCTAGAGTTTCAATATAAATTTATATATAAAGCCACAGCTGGAGTTGCTTTGTGGAGGCGCCGGGTCAACTGCTCCACTTCCATCCTGAGGGCCTGTACCTCCAGGGCCTGACGGTCATAAGCGAGCTCCCTGGCTGGCAACAAGTGATTGCTTTATCTCAGGCTGGGCCTGGCTGGCAACAAGTGATTGATTCATCTCAGGCTGGGCCTGGTGGTTACTCTCTGCTAGGGCAAGACGAGTGTTCCGTGACCGCTGCCGCTCCTTCTTTGGCTTGAACACCAGGTTTCCAGGGTCGATAAAAGACCGGTTCTCGGCCACCTTGGTCCTCGCCCTTTGGCAGATGACCATTGGGTTGCTGGGATTCCCCTTTCTTCCAGCGTGGGTAGCCGTGTAGTGCCTGGTGAGATCTCCAAATCTGTTATAGGTCGCTTGGCACTGATCAACAGGACAAAATAATGTCGTCAGCTTCTTCAGGTGACGCATGGTCCAATGCCGATCAAATGCATGCAGGTTGGTGAACATTTGCTTGTCCGGACATGCTGGACACTCCATCCCCGGCACAAACGTCACGACCTTGATGGATGGGCTAGCTGACACTTCTGGTGGTGGATTCTCCTCCTCTCCGAGGGACATGTTCTCATCAAACAACTCCAGGACAGATGGGGAAGACCTTATAATAAGAGTAACAATTAGAATTAGCAAATTGTCAACCAGAGTGAAGAAATGTATTTCTGATGTGCAAAGAATTTACAATTATTTTATTTTATTTTATTATTTTTTAAATTTTGTAGTGCAGGTATAAGAGAGAGAGTTCCAATTTCAATGTTATTCCCACAATAACATATCCTACTAATCCTACTGGTAATTAAATTGATCCGACATCTACTCTCAGTAGGATTTATAACTCAGTCATTCTAAATGTTTAGGCCCTTAGAAATACTGATGGAAAGCGTCCAACAAGCCTAAATTTTAAATCCGTACAGATTTGTAAGTCCTAAGCACTAGACTTTAGTCTACTTCATCAGTCCGTTCTCTGCATCCCTAAGTACCTCTACTGATAATTTTGATATTTTTGTTTTAATGAGATGATTTTAACTCTCATCTCTGATTGTTTCAGGAATACATGGATGATGTCTCAAGCCTATTGCTTGGAAGTCCACCATTTAGGTGGATCACTCCCCAATATGGTAACAACCGGTCAATATGCACAACCTTTGGTGTTTTATTAGGTCCATTCTGGATACGGTAGGTTATGTCATCAATTTGTTTGGTGACAACCCAACCCTTTGACCATTTGGGGATAAGTTTGTAACTGAGGTTAGTGGCTCTGTGGGGGTTAAACAACCACACTGGTTGCCCTACTTTGAGTCTGGACTCTTTGCTCCCCAAGTCGTAACGTCTTTTCCGCACTTCCGAAGAACGTTTGAGACTTCTTCTGGCAGTCTCAAAAGCTTTTGTGAACTGTTGTTTGATCTCGTCCACATATTCTTCTCTAGTAATCGGATTCTCGTTAGGATCACCAGTTACTAGGTGAAATGGCATTCGCACCTCTGAACCAAATACTAATTTATTTGGCGTGCAGCCCGTTGATTCATGCTTGGAACTTCTATAAGCTGCCGTCACAAAGGGGAGATGTGTGTCCCAAGACCTTGGTCTCCCTTCTATATACATACTTAGCATTGCTGCTAGCGTGCGGTTAAAACACTCGACCTGACCGTTAGCCTGAGGTCGGAGAGAGGTTGTTCTGGTTTTTACCACTCCCAGCAATTTACATAGCTCTTGGAAAAGTGTAGCTTCATATTGTCTACCCTGATCACTATGTAACATTTTTGGGGTACCAAAACGGCATATCCACTCTTCCACCACTTTCTTAGCCACTGTTTTAGCCTCGATATTTGGTATTGCATTGGCCTCTGTCCATTTAGTGAAAGAATCTGTGACCACCAGAACATATTTATTTCCAGCAGTGGTTCTTTCCAGGGGACCCATGATATCCGTTGTCAATCTCTCCATGGGTGAGCCTGTTATATACTCCTTCATGGGTGCTTTCTGCTTTTTAGGTGTTTTCCTGGCTACACATTTGTCACAGTGTAGACAGTGGTCTCTGACATCTGCCTTCATTCCAACCCAGTAGAATGACTGTTCGAGCTTTGCGAATGTCTTGGAAACACCAAGGTGACCTCCCAAAGGTGAATCATGACAGCCTTCGAGGATGAATCTTCTCTTAACAGCTGGTACAACAATCTGCCAGCGCCATTCCTTGCCATCATTACTTTCCCATCTACGATAAGGAATTCCTTGTCGCATAGACAAGCGATCAAACTGACCCCATAATGCCTTGCAAGCATTAGAGTATCCTGAAACCGTTTCCCATTTCGGACGTTTATTCTGCTCTCTAGCCTTAAACATAAGACTGATATCGGGATCTTGCATTTGCATGTCTTTTAACTCTTCCTTTCTGAAGGTTATATCATTTTGTTTTGCAGATTGGGATCTGGTGATGGCAGAACAAACAGCACTTGTCTCAGCAACACTGCATGGTCCTTCCTCTCTATGACACTGCGGACAAGGGGTACAAGGTCGACGACTTAGAGCGTCAGCATTCCAGTGAACTCGGCCGGGTCTATGAACTTCTGTCAAGTCATAGTTACCGAACTCCTGCAACCATCGAGCCGTTTGATTGACTGGCCTCTTGATGCGCTTAGCCCAAGCGACTGCAGAATTGTCAGTTCTGATGGTGACAGGCCTACCAAAGACATATGGATGCCAATGACGACAAGCTGCAACTACTGCCAACAGCTCACGGCGAGTGACACAGTAATTCTTTTCAGCTGGAGTGAAACATTTACTGTAGTAACCCAGTACCACCTCTCTGCCATTTTGATTCTGTGACAGGACAGCTCCAAGACCATCACCAGATGCATCACTGTCGATGGTGATTTCACCCTCTCGTGTGGGAAAACCAAGGACAGGGGCTGAGGTGAGAGCGTCTTTCAACTGTATGAAAGCTCTGTCAGTTTCCTCAGTCCATTGGAACTCAACCGACGGACTGGAAAGTTTTGTCAGTGGTCTCGCGATTTTCGAAAAATCTTTGATGAATTTTCTATAATAGTTGGCTAGTCCCAGAAATTGTTGGATCTGTTTTCTAGATTTGGGAGTTGGCCCGGATCTGACGGTTTCAATTTTCTCTGGCTGGGTGTGTGTACACCGTCAGCCGAAATGACATGACCCAGAAAGTCCACTCTCTCCTTGAAGAGATGGCACTTCTTCTCGGCTTTAATTTAAGGCCTGCTAAAGATAGGCGATCCAAGACTGTTTTCAGGCGGATCATTACTTGATCAAAAATCGCCCAAACACTATTATGTCATCCAGGAATCAGAGACATTCGTTCCACTGGAGACCTCTGAGAATCATCTCCATGAGCCTTTCGAACGTGGAAGGAGCGTTGCAGAGACCAAATGGCATAACATTCCATTCGAACAAGCCGAAACGTGTTGTAAAAGCTGTTTTCTGTTTTCACGTGGATCCATCTCGACTTGCCAGTAGCCGGCTTGTAAATCCATGGTACTGTACATCCTTGCACCCCCTAGGCTATCGATACAGTCATCGATACGAGGCAAAGGATATGAGCCCTTTCTAGTGCGCTCGTTTAAAACACGAAAATCGCAACAGTATCTCCAACGACCATCCTTGCGCTGAACAAGAACTGTTGGGGAAGCCCAGGGACTACTCGATGCTTGTATGAAACCTTGCTCCAACATTCGATTGACTTCTTTCTCCTCCGCCTCTTGCTTAGCAAGGGTCTGACGGCGAGGGGCTTGCTTGACTGGTCTCACATCACCCGTGTCAATGCGGTGTTTAACTAAGTTGGTACATCCAAGATCATCATCGTTCTTAGCAAAACTATCTCTATAATTGTATAGGAAATCTCGAAGCTTTTTCTTGTTGGCTTGCGTCCAAATTAACCTTGCTTCGGTCAAACAAATCTGCTAAATGATCAGGTACCTTAGCATTGTTAACTCTGACACGTGAGACTCTCTTAGCCAGTTTATTTGAAACTAAGTTTACATTCTCACACTGTCCCAGGATTCTACCTTTAGCTAGGATATATTCTTTGTCTAGAACATTGATCACTTTGACTGTAGCCACTTTACTTTAATTAGTAACTACTGAATTGCCCATAACTAACCCATGTGCACATAACATGTCTTTGCAGGGTTCTATGAGGATAGAGGACTGATCTCTCTGACTCTCAGGCAAGCTAACTTGGACATAGGATACAGACTGGCGTGGCAGTGGGACATCATCAGCAACCATGACAGTGGTCTCTGTGCCAACCATTGGCAACCATCTGCCGCGCAACTGGATCCTCGACCCAGCGATGTCGATCACACCCTCAAGTCTTTCTAACACATCTATTCCAATAATGCCATCGCACTCATGAGAGTTATCTACCTCTGCAATGATGAACTCTTCCTTACTAGGGCTTAAATCATCTCCCAGAAAGACAGATGCTTGGAAAATTCCAAAAGCCTGGAACAAACTTCCATTCACAGCCTCAAGCATCATGTCAATAGGATTAATAGCTATAGAGGAGGACAAGCGCTTGCTTGCAGCATGAGACAACAGAGACACTTGGCTACCAGTGTCAACAAGTAAGGTGAAATAAGTATGACCTATCCTTAAATTAACAAATTGGCCCTTATCACCTATTTTAAAGCAAGCTTGGAAATCTGCTTTAACAGCAACTGGGTCAGGTGGATTGTGTAGAGGATTATCGGGAATTGCCTCCCCTTTACTGGAAACCACACTAATCCAAATTTCCACCTGACCACTGGATTTAGCTGATTTAGGCTTTGAGGTCTCCTTAACTGGTACATTCTCCACTGGCATCCGACCTAATTCCGGGCCAGTGGGTAACCGTTTCCCTGACAACCATTCATCTGGGAATTCAGAGGACACTCAGAAGCCCAGTGACCTGTCTGTTTACACTGGAAACAGGCATCTTTATCTCTCCTGCTCGTACTTGGCGAGCGAGATTCACTCCGCCGACCGGAATTGTCTTTCTTCCATGGGGACTGAGACTGATTTTGTCTGTCCTTATTGCGATTGTAGTTTTGTCTTCCTCCTTCAGGTCGCTTACGGGGAACGAGAAGAGTGAAACTGTACGGCAGCAAGTTTTTCCACAGTCTTCTGGAGGCTTGATAACTGGTCAGTAAGAGAATCGATTTTTTTTATCCACAGAAGAACCTTCCGACTCAAACTGAACTCTCTTCCCTCGAGAAGGATGAGGACTGACAGATCTCACAGATTTCTTTGAACCTGGTTTTCCAACAACAGATTCGTAAAGTTCTGCAACCTCGATAGCATCTTGAAGAGTACAGACACATCTATCAAGGAATCTAAGTCTTAAGTCTTTATCGACTGCTCTTTTAAGTGCATCTAAGGCAAACCTTTCTTGCATCTCAAAAGGTAGATCTGGATAGGCTCCCAAAGCCAAATGCCAGATATCATCACATAACTCAGCAATAGTCTCACTAGGTTTACGGGTTCTCATCATGAGCTCCTCCCGTTTGACATCAGGGATACAAGTACCATACCGTCTTCTTAACTGATCAGACAGCCAATGACAGTCTAAACGCTCTCTTACAGGTAAACCTGCATAGAAACGTTGTGCTGCTCCCTCCAGAGCACATCCCAACATCTGAGCAGCCTGGGCATTGTTCCAACGGGACTGATTAGCAATATTGCTAAACTGGGCTTCGAAAACCCGATAATCACCAGTTCCATTGAACTTGGGCAACTGCAGAGAAATTCTACCAATGGAAGTATCTCCCCTTGAGGTACCTCTATCCATTGAATCTATTCTCTGAGACAAACTGAGAACACAGCTGGACAACTGTGACACCAGACCCACAAGATTTGGATCTGAACTCACCACTGGGCGTGGCGGATTGTACGAAGGTGTAGCATGCATAGAATTGTCTTGAGAATTGAGCTCAGGATGCAAACCATTATTCACTGGGGAATGAATGAATGTGTTTGAACTAAGTACATCAACTGGTGAAAGCTGAGGCGGTATAGTACCAGCAACATTCTCAGACTCAGCCCTATAGGCATTATCTGGAGAAGTATTTGTCACAGAGTGTAACTCTGGAAAGCTGTGCATTTGGCGAGAACGCAAATTACCTGCCGAACCCTCCACAGAGTTTACTCTCCTTAGATCAGGGTTATTCTGACTGTGAAACTCCATTTTTATGTAATGGGAAAATTTTACTTAAAGTTATAATATAAAGTTACCAACTAACTTATGTTTTATTCAAGTTATTTACTAAATATTTCTTTGATCCACAAGAAAGGATCCCACCGCTGCCACCATAAAACTGTAACGGTTCAATGGGGGTAAAACGAGAAAAATATATTTTATTTAAGTAGCATGTCTGTTCTGTGGTCCACTCTCACTTTTACCCTGTTAATTACAGTTTCTACCAATAAAAAGAAATAACTTGACAACATGAAGTTGAAACAATGAACAAGGATTTATTACACATAAATTTATCACAGTCAATAATGTCAAATATTATTTAAATCAGAACAAACTTCTGATTAAGTAAGTACTGTCTCAAGCAAAGCTTGGATATATTATACTTACATAATATTGTGGTGTTCTCGGTAGATACCGGTGAAAATATATATGGAAAATCTGCGACTCGCATCCACCACAATCAGTCTAGAACTGTCAACTGTCAACTGTCAACTGACAACTGACCAGAACTACGTCACAATCCTCATGACGTAATTTGTTTACAATCAACAAGCAAAACATATTAATTTATTATTGGTGCATAAATAATAAATGTAGAGCGTCACAGGACTCATTATAATTGTGGAAATGTCTTTGACGCTTAAAATACAGAATTTGCAAAAGTAATTTTGTCAACGAACTGTGTACACATAAACTCATGACGTCATCATCAAATATGGCCGCCTCCATGGATAACATTGCCGAAGCAATAGCTCTGACGAAACGACAGTTAAATATAAGTTCTATCAGGTAAAAGGATATGGATTACAATGTACACAACATCGAGTAGTTTTTAATGTTATTCAAACGGTATTACGTCTCACAATCCAAAGACTGAGGATAAATGCAATGAAACTCACTGCCTATATACCGACGGGGAAAACTCGTCGAATGGAAAACACCGGAATTAACCCGAGGCCAAATGCGAGAAAAGATAATTAGGGCTGTATATTACAACTGTATTATGTAAAGTCAAGTATGCCCTTGATATATACAATAAATTTCTAACACAGAAATACACGTTTTTTATTCCATGACGATGTCAACAATTACCATATATAATGTGATTTATGTTTAAGGAATATTGAACACTGGTGGCGCAACATGGAAAGACATAAGAAAGTTCACTGTCACCACTCTCAGAGAATTGGGGATGGCAAGTTTAAACACGAGAAAATACAGCAAGAGTTGTATCTACTTTTGAAAGCTTTCGAAGACGAGGGTTCAAAGGAGTTTGATTGTAAACAACATGGGCTACATGTAAGCGTCATTATGAATACAATGACCCACGGTTCAATAAGTTGACAGACGCAGTAGAAAAGACTTTTAGTGACATAGGAAATTCAAACATGGTCGATCTGTTTCCATTTGTGAGATTGCTACCATGAGATTTCTTTAATTATAAACATCTTGTTAGAAACATAGAGGTTATGAGGAAAGAGCTAGCCCGAAACGTTAAGGAACGTGTCAACAACTATGATGCAGACAACGTTGAAGATTTTACCACAGCTTTCCTCAAAGAGGTGCGACGCAGCAAGCAGGAGGACAAGGCGTTTGATGGTAAAGGCAATTACACATAATGAGAGGGTGTTTGATTTGTTTGATAACTGACTGATTTGTATGCAAATAGCAAACACACTTCGTTTTAGTGTAGAGAAGGCTTTTAACCTAAAATCATTATTAATTTTAAACAGTCTCCTATTTGTACCTTCATACTAAGAGTTAAGTGAAGTAATGAAGGTCACAAAATCGTTTGTCGTGCAATTTACAAATGTTGCACTGTCTAAAGGATCCCCCGGAAACATTGTCATTTCTGTTTAGAAAGTCACCTACAGATGACTATGACCGATATCTTTATGGCGGGAGCAATTGATATCGGCAACAACCTCAAGTGGTCACTTCTATATCTACTCCACTACCCGGAAGTCCAGGAGAAGTGTTTCCAGGAGATCAAAGAACACATCGGACTGGAGAGAAGACCAACGATGATGGACAAGCCCAACCTTCCTTACGTTGAGGCTATGTATTCAGAAGTATTGAGACACACAGATGCGGTCCAGACAGGAATGCCATATACAGTCCCCTGCGACGTCCAGTTCATGGGCTACACGTTCCCTGAGGGTGTCACTATCATTCCCGTGTTAAACTCAGTGCTTCACGATCAGACTGCGTTTTGATAGCAACATGATTGACAAAACTCAGGAAAAGTATGATAAATATATGTGGACCTTGCTTTTGAAATGTGTCGCTAACATCGCTAGTACACTGTTGGCAAGCTCCCCATTGTTCTCGATGCCCTTGGTTTTGCACCTCCTGATCTCTTGACGAAAATCAGGACAGTGCCCGGGTTCTCCAGAGCATAGCCCTTCTGACACTCTTGGGGTGTCTTAGGGAGTCCACATATTCTCCAGAATGTTCTTTCGTTGGGTAGAGGGACAGGGCTATTTGGAGTTATGGTGAGCTATATTTTGGTATAGGTAAGACCGTTTGACTGATGAGTGATGACGTCACCTTTCTGTTTTTATCGTTGTTGAAACTACTACTGATACTGATTGTCCATTTTGATAGCAACATGTTTGGCATGATTCAGGAAAAGCATGATGGATATGCGGACTTTGCCTTTTGAAATATCTCACTTGCATCCGAAGTACACTGTTGTCAGGTTCCTCATTGTTCTCTGTGGCCTTGGATTGGGACCTCCTGATCTCTCGAACCTTCTTGTGTGTGACTGTGTGCAGGTGTATAGAGGGGACAAGGGTACCTGTGCTAATGATGAGTCTTACCAGGTTGAGTGCTTCATTGATAATGATGAGCCTTAGCATGTTGACTGTGCCGGGACAACAACCTCACTCTCTGCTGCACCTAATTTTGATATGTAAAACATAACAATAACAGTTTGGTGATATACGCTTCTCCGTGGTGGGCCCAGATAGGGATGGGTTGTTCCTCTAAACCTTGCATGGAGCTATCCCCGATGTTAGTTCAATAGTTGGTTATAGACCAACAAGAAGTCGGCTGGCCTGAGAGGTAAAACAGAAGGATGGATAAAAGAGATAAGAAACATTGTGTTGTCCAAACCCATAACTATGATAAACAAAAGGATATGTAATTTGTGTAGATCATGCAATAATGTTTGTTATGTTTAATCTATTTGGCAGGACGCCGTGCTTGTGTTGGACAATCACTGGTCCGTATGGAACAGTTCCTGATTCTGACCACTTTGATTCAGAGGTTCAAGTTCGTTCCTCCAAGTGGAACGCTGCCATCCCGGACTGGAATAATGGGCATTGTCCATATTGTTTCCCCTTTTTAAGTGCAAAGCCATACGAAGGAACATTTGAAGGGATGGCCATTGTTTGAGAAATAATATTTATTACACTCAGCGAGTTGCATAATGAAAGTATATTAACCAAATGATACAGTACAAACCCGAAGAGTAACAGTTTCAAATGATGAATCGGCACTTGTATCAAGATAAACATTGACATTGGGAATAACAGCTGATCAGCTAACACACCTGATCTAAGCATATGCAGATAGCAATATAAAAGATACAGATTAAATCATAGATTAAATTTGTGTTTGGACTGGAAAGGCATAGTCATTCACAATCAGCTGGAATTAAGTATGTCACCGTGAAGGATACAATAATATGCATGCTTTGTGAAGATAAGGGGAGTAGAGAATGTATGTACTTGTAAATATAAGTCCTCATATTTCACTGAGCACTTTAACAAATCTAATAGTTTTCATTAATTGACCTTTCTCGAGTTTCTACAGAATAGCAACTTTCTGGCACGTACAAACTTGAAACCTACAAATCAAATCGTAAGCTGTTCCTCACTATAAGAATATCATGTGTGTTGTTTAAATGTGTTCCTTCAGCTGGATCAAAGTTACTGGAATGCATTTGTCCTTCCCTAATTCACCTTCAAACTCACCTGGGATCCTATATTCAAACTTGTTATACGAATACATTGAGTCCAGCTGATTAAGTCTAACTTTAATGTTTTCCTACATGTTTTATGTTCATTTGCATAGAGACTGACGTTCGTTTATATTCTAACTTCACTTATCACAGAACATGTTTTTCTCTCTTATTCTTAATTGAACATGCATAGCGTATGTTGGAATAACGATGATTCTGTTCAATGTCTTCGATATGCCCACATAAGGTATTGCTTTACTGAAAAAGCATTTATTGGGGACTAAAAGGACACGACTGTTTTGTGCATTTCAAACCCACACTCTCAGATTGAGAACGCTAATCCCCAACACACAAAGTCAGAGATCTAATCCAAACAGCGGCTTGTCACATGGAAGTCTGATAACTATAGCTAGTTCTCAAGAAAAGAGTAACAATTCAGTGAAGGTAAAAACCCATTGTGAATGATAACATGGGAGTAAACGCTCAAAGATTTAGAATCTCATTTTCTGTTTTACATTATTCTGAAGAATTTACAACCGGTTGAAGGGAACTGATTAAGCTTCTGACCTAATAGAAACGTCTCAACTTGCATAACACTGTTTCTCTCAGCCAGAGCCTTAGCGGTATACATTGAATGAAGTCATATAAGCCTTGGTAGCAAAGGTAACAGAACATGTAACATTTAACAATGTGAAAAATAAACTTTCACATGGTAGAAACGTTTTAGTACCAGTAACACAAATACATAAACTATTCAAATACACGCCCTACACATTCGGACTGATGAGACCAACTCATGAGAACATTTGATATTTTACAAATTGTCCATATTTCAAACCCTGTTAAACTTAGAAAGGATTCGTAAATTTCAGCACCTATAACAATTAGAAGGAATGTATTGGAAAGACATTGTACTCTATATGATCAAGTATTTACTGAGGTTTCAACTTTTGAATTCATGCTAGGAAGTTTCTGCAAATCTGATCATGGTATACACGATGAAGGTGTTTGTGTGTACGGCAATACACCATTAGTATATGCTCCAAGTGTAGTTTTATATAAAAGAACGCCGAGAGTTAATATCGAGAAACATAGTTTATTGTGCAAATCCAGTCATAACATGCATTCCTCACTGAATTTGTCTTGTTTCATTGCTGCAAAATCCGGTTTTGGTCCCGTGTGTGCATCTCGTGTCACAAATGTATACTGACAGCGGTCGGCATTTGTAAATAACGCAAACTCACCATGATACGGTGGTATAAATATCAGAGGTGAAGAAAAGAGAGTATAACGAGGCTCGATTACCTGCTTGACGTGAAAGGCAAAATGGAGGGTGCAAAATACGAATGAACAATGGAAACATTGACATTTCTCGTGACTCAGCGTTGCTATCTTTTTCTTGTTATCGAAATGTGCTGTGAGTGACCTTTTCTCTCGGGAACATTTTGACCTAATTCAGTCAGCCAGCTCTCCCAGACTGGCTGCTCTCAATCACTCTTGTCAAATGTCATTTAGAGTTTCTTTGCATACACACACTGAGAGAGGTAGAGAGAAATGAAGGCGGAAGGGAAGGGAGGGAGAGAGAGAGATACAGACACACACACACACACACACACACACACACACACATAAACACAAATAGTAATACAAGCTAACAAACACACAGTGTAAGTATAACACTATACTTGGCGGTCTAGGTAACAACCAAGTCCACCTGGCGGCTCGCAACTGTTTATTTAGACATAACTGGAGGGTATCAGTCGCAGACCGGGTCTAAACTGCAGAGGTCTATTGTCTGATATATTAACGATCTAAACTAAGGATATAACTGGTCAATTCATCTAGGCTGTGCTGTGGGTATGAGAGAAGTAATCTGTGTAATTAGTGTGGCAATCTGGAATCTCCTTACCCCAAAGTCTTACAATTCTAACACCCAGTTTGTCTCTCTGTACAGAATTGGCTCTGTTGTTCACGGGACTAAAACATCATGGGCACATGTAAAGGATATCATGTAATTAGGAACCGTTACCAGTACATAACAGTGGACCATCGGAGGTGGAATCATTGCTTAGAAAACAGTATATAGGCAAGTCAGTGAGAGATTCACATACACGCAATGGACATGATCATCTGACCCTGATAAGTCGCTAATGATCGCCACAACTATATATATCAGGGGCGGATACAGGTTGTTGAGAAAGGGGAGGGTGTGTGTGTGTGCACATTTCATTTTCACCCGTTACGAAAACGGTAAGAAAGATCATCGTTACTATGTGTAAAATGAAGGGATCATTTTTGTACACGATTCGATATTACTGAGTAAGATGTTTCTCATGTACACACTGTTCACACAGAGGTTCTTGTTAACATAATTACTCAGTGCAAAATTAATTTGAGATACATCAATGTGATCCCTTTTAGACAGCAGTGGGTCATACATTATTCGCAAATAATGCGGATGAAAATGAGATCCGACTGAGTTAAGTCTTACGCCGCTTTTAGCAATATTCCAGCAATATCACGGCGGGGGACACATGAAATGGGCTTCACACATTGTGCCCATGTGGGAAATCGAACCCGGGCCTTCGGCGTGATGAACGAACGCTTTAACCACTAGGCTACCCCGCCGCCCCAGTAAGATATAAGAACTGTGATAACATAATGTTCAGTGATGGCCTGATGTTCCCTCTCTACTTAATAGATGTCTGAAGTCGTATTGATTGTTGTTTAACGCCGCTCCCAACAAATAACCAGCTTTCTGATTGATCCCCACAATAGACAAAAGGTCACACACAGAACATTTCCAAAACAAGTAAGAAGATAGATACCACTCACTCTGTAGCTATGCCGAGCCACGAGGGATGTGAGTGTTCATTCACTAACTCAGCATGTGGGAATTGAACCGGAAACTTTCACATGGCCAAACATGGCAAAAAGTAAGATATAAGTCATTCATGACGTGATTTCGTGACGCTTTTGTCCCTCACAAAATATTTGGAAACGTCAACTGACGTGTTGTTGGAATCAAGTGCATGCAGATATGCTATGTTCATGACATATCATGGCATAAGCTTTGGTAACATGGACATACAGTCCAAGCAGTATCGCCGGATCCAGCCTAAACAACCTGTCTACGTGGCCAGTGGTTCAGTTGTTCATTCGTATTATTTGAACCGCGTGTGTTTGTATCGGAGTACGGACGGAACGAGTACATTCACTCGCATATCCTCTGTAACTTGAACCGGAAACTTTCACATGGCCAAACATACAGTCCCTGCAGTATCGCCGGATCCAACCAAGAAGCCTGTCTACGAATCAGACGTGGCCATGTCCTTTCATTATAACACAACGTATACTTTTACCACTGGAATTCAAAACGTCTAATAAGAAGCATTTGATACAGTTGATGAGTAATCTTCAAGTGTACTAAAAGTACCTGTTAAACCTAAAGAGTGAGTGAGTGAGTATGATTTGTCGCTGCAATATCCCTGTAATAGCACGATGGAAAATCAAGAAAAAGGGCTTTGCAAATAATAACCACGTTGGGAATAGAACCCGGGTATCTGTGTGACGAGCCAATGCTTTAACTACTAGGTAAACCAACGCCCCTTCAATAATAAGACAATGACACACACTTATTATAGACTGACAATACATTTGTAGTTCGGTTGTATTTGGAACACACTAACACACATTTTCCGACAATTAAAGCCACCTGCCATAACTACGGTGGCAAATCGAGTGCCACTTTTCTGGATGGTCATTGTGTAGGTTTTAAATGTTCTTGATGATGAACAAAACACAAATATAATGTATATATCACTAAAAGAAGTTTTATTCAAGTATTGCACTTGTTTCATTGGAAACAGAAAGTAAACAGAATGTTAGTATGTTGTAACTTGATGAAGATTACTTTCGTTTATATTATTGACATTACCACCACCATTATATCTCATGGTGCCATCGTAATTGTTCCGACTAATATTTTGTACCGCCACTGTTTTGCTTACTGCTAATGTAAACTTTACATTCATTTTGCAACCTACATGATTTTAGAATATATTGATTGTTATGTGTTGGTTTCTCACTGAATTCATTCAGGTATATACTTCTGGGTGAACAGATTGTTTCATCTTTACAATACCCTATGCATCAAAACGTGAACGTAAAATATGGGTTGACATGAATTTCTGTCTGAATATAGGTTGACATGAATTTCTGTCTAAATATGGGTTGACAGGAACTTCAGTCTATGGGAGCAGGAACTTTCCTTCCGGTAGTGGGTACAGTCCTTCCTTGGTAGAATGTGTATTATTGGAAGCTGACTATAACATATTAACTATTGAGGAGAAACAGATTTGTGTACACCATTAGAATCAGTGCATGCTGGCTAATATACCTAAAGGGTGACCCTCATGGTTATCACTATTTTCATCATTTTTACAGCTGAAAATCCCAATCATTCTATCAAAGAATTACAGTCCATATATACAAGACCGCCTCCGTGGTGTAGTGGTGAGAGCGTCCGCCCGGAGTGCGGAAGTTCGCGGTTCGATCCCCGGCTGCGTCATACCAAAAGACGTTAAAATGTGGTACTTGTTGGTCCCTGCCTGGTGCTCGGCATTTATGGGTACAACAAGGACTAGTCGGCTCGGAGTCAGTATAATGTGTCCGAGTGGGGTATTCATGCTTCACTGCGGCATGGTATCTCAGTGGGCTAGCACTATAAAACCAGCTTAAGTCTGGGCTAGTACAGGTAGACGCACATCCACATACACAAGCATGCACGTCGTCATATGAGCGAAATATTCTAAAGCACAACGCTAAACCCAATTTCACCTCACCTCATATATACGGGTCATGAATTGTGACCCTCTTCAGACATGGGGTGTGATCAATAACAAGGAAGCCTTTCTAGCTCTAACGAAATGTAGTTTAAGCCTAAATACAGCATGTTTCTTCTGGAAATCTTTGAAACATCTTTAACTGCCATTGAACAAATTCATCAACATATCCTTTGTACAGCCCGAATCGAAAAGGCGGGAGGGCAATAGGTAAGACCCAATTTTCCTTTCAAGGGAGTCAACGGTCCCTTGTCTGGGAGGAACTGGAACCTCTGTATCATAGCAACCAAGAACAGGAACAATTCCATCCGGGCCAAAGATTCTCCGAGACACAATCTGCGACCTAAAACAGATATATATATATATATATATATATATATATATATATATATATATATATATATATATATATATATATAGAGAGAGTGAGAGAGAGAGAGAGAGAGAGGAGGGAGGGAGGGTATATTTTCTTATATTCCATTAAAACGTTTGGTGACCAGGGCCTCAATTTTAGCGCTAAGATGGTCGTAAGTGCCATACATTAACATTAACTTACGACTATCTTAGCGCTAAGAGAGCTTCGAAAATCTAGGCCCAGGACAATTGATGCATTGACACTTTAAGTAACATTCAGAGACAAAACAAACTGCCTCCCAAAATGTCCCAAGAGTTCCCAAAGTATTCCAGATTTTAGAGACTACCAACAAGTACCTTTACCTTTATGAACTACAATGTCATCAAGGTTGTGCAATTGCAGGAACGTGTTTTAGAACGTAAATTTTGCAGCTCATGATGTGAATTGCGCTACTTAGTGGTTGCAAGGAGTCATACAACAACGAACAACCAGTACCTCAGGTCGTCACAGGTGACATGTCTATCATTCATTGACAATAACAATCTTCGTCAGTTATTGGCCCCAAATACCGTGACCAGAATCCTAGTACCAATAACCACTATCACTGGTATCATCACTATCTGGTACAACATGTACCCATGATATAGTCAGAAATGTATAGTAGACCTACTTTTAGCAGGAAATAAAGAAATAAAACAACTGCAATATTTACCCATAGAGAAGGGGATAAATTCCTCTTTCTTCAGATATTTCCCTTCATCATCTAGGAATCGTTCAGGTCTGAAGTTTTGGGGATCACCCCACACGGCTGGATCTTGTAGAACCGAGTCCAAATTTGGCAGGACAGTCACGCCCTTGGGAAACGTGTAGCCCTGAAACTGGATGTCGTGGGGTACAGTGTGGGGAGCTGCAAGTGGAACTATGTCTGTGCATCTCATTATCTCACTGATGGTGGCTTCGACGTAGGGAAGACTAATCTTGTCCTTCATGGTGGGAAGTCTGCTTTGCCCGATGTTGTCCTGTATCTCCCTGAAACACTTGTCCTGAACATCGGGGTTGTGGAGGAAGTAAAGGAGAGTCCAGCGGATGGTGGTGGCAGTGGTATCGGTTCCGCCTATGAATAAATCTCTGATAGTTTTCTGCAGGTGAAGTCCTGAAAGAACAATGAAACATAATAAGGGACGAGCAATACAAGCATACAGCAGGTACCCAGTTGATAGTGTTTGAACAGGCATAACATTGAGTCATCATTGGTCTACTGCGGGGTTATATAATTGGTTGCTGTGTAAAATGTGCGGTCGGGCTAGACACCTGTTTGCCCCACTCATTGATAATGCAGTTCTATAACAAATGTGTTGCTGGGTTTTTTTACCACGCCTGAAACGACACGTTTTCAGACCATATAACTGGTGTGTCATTATGGGTGGTAGCTCCGAATGCAAAACATTAACCTGTGTGGAAGAAGAAGCCAAACAATATATTTGCCAATTTTACTTTAAGCTCAACCTGCTATCAAACCTGTTGTTGCTTCCACGAAGTCGCATTTCTTTGATGACTTGATTCTGCTTTGAGATCCCTTTTGATTTCCATGAGTGACACATAAATCTCATCTCTAAGAAATTTATATTCAACCCTAATTGTTAATGTACTGTCATAAAATCATGGATTATTCTGTTATAGAAATGGTAACTTGTCAACTTACTATCAAATGTGTCGTCGCTTCCACGAAGTTTCATTTCCTTGATGTAAGCTGTGATGAAATCGTCCACATTGTCTTCATCGTAACTCTTCAAGTGTTCCTCAATATCCTTTTCAATTTCACCTTTCTCAGTTGTTTCCATACTCTGCATCATTTTTTTAAAATTGAAAAAATCCCCTGGGATAAACCTTACAATTGGATATAAATTCAGTGTATTTGCTCCCCCGAGTAGGTCCAAAATATTCTCTGTAGCTTTTAAGAATTTGACAAACCGTGGATCATCATACTCAAACTGCTTCCCCAACAAAACAGCACAAATGATGTTAGACACGGCGTTGTGCACGAGTCGTTTGCAGTCGAAAACATGTCCACCCTTTTCCTCGAGTGCTTTAAGGAAGACCGACAACTCATTGTGTATTTTGGTCTCCAGAAGGGACTTCCCCATCCCAAAATCTCTTAGTGTTGTTAATGCAAATTTTCTTTGTACTTTCCAGTGGGCGCCTGAGGTCCCTGCTATACCTGAAATGGTGAAAGGCGGAGAGAATAGTTTCCTTTAAAAAATCATAAAACTTCTTGAATCACGAGTGCAGTTTTGGTGTGTGTAATCTCTCTCTTTTGTTAAGGTGAATAAATTGCCGTGACAAAAGGTTTAAGAGTCCCCTTTGAACCAGCAGAATATAACACAGACAAGTCTAAAATATTCAATAATATATTGAGCAAACAATGAGCAAGCTACAATGAATCACAATACAGATTTCTAGTACAATGCAATTGAGTCACAAATTTAAAGTATTGGGTCACAAATATAAGATATCAACTCACCACGAGCCTTGACATTTACAGTGAGAGCAGATATTCTAATTTAAGGTTGTTTACAATGAGAGTTGAATAAGGCAGGCAGTGTCTGTCTGGAACGTAGCACAGACCATGTTGACGAACGCAGGCAACGACGGTAGGCAGATGACAGCAGACAGATGTACACAACTTCAGTGATATGATAAGTCTATGTGTAAGTCCGTGTGTCATTCCGTCGCACAACACAGCAACCAGCCTTTATATAGCTCTTACACAGTTTTCGAGCATTCTAGTAAAGATAGGCTGCATCTTTAACCACTCAGAATGTTATCGAAATTCGTCGAACAAACGACCGGGAGTCAAAACAAATAGTTATACAAAAGATTGCCCAAAGGGAGGCAACTCTGAAGCGCTATCAAAAAGGCGTACCACTAAGAATACTATTGCCATTGAACATACATGACGCAAGGTGCGAGCCGCAACCCACACTCAAAACTTTAAACATGGTGACCCAAAAATAACTATCACTTGAGCAATAATTTTACAAATTACAAAAAAACACACTCTCGTATGTAGTACAAACCCACTGTGTTACCATGATACAGTCCTTGTCTTATCCCCTCGCAAGGGCAAGAAGATCCCCATTTAAAACGATCAGGAATGTTAACATATCACATGTTGAACGTAAAATAGAAGTGTTTCCGTGGTATATGATTTGGAGTAAGGGCAATAGTTCTGTGTTTATGTTTTCTTAGAGGCGATGTGCACGCTTTCTTGATTCTGCATTGCAAAATCCCATGTGAACACTTTAACAGAGGGTGTAGAGTGTTTATTACGGTATGCCTTACAATTCCAACATATTGCCCTACTGATCCAATCTTAAATATTTCAGGTCGCGATTACGTCGAGGGTAAAAACATCCTCATGCTGAAATGTCGTACTAGGGGTTGTAGCCTTTAGTGCAAAAACATACTGCCTATAGTTTCAGCCCTATATCACGAGGACGTTAGATGCCCTGAAGGATATGGTTCAGTTTAATACTTATTAACTGACAATGATTTCACTCCAACCTTCCTTATGTCTTACAATTGGTCTTCACCATTCAGTGCTTGTCTTACGAAGACACCAATGGTCAAGCTCCATGACATGGTTGATACATGTAATTGTATCCAAATTCCAAATCGATGCCCACGTTGGCAGGCACGTGGTTAATGGGTTCATACTCGATTATTTAAAATAAATACTGCTGAGAGCAGCGCTACACAACAAACGAACGAAGAAACAAAATACCTCGGGAGACACATAAACTGTAGCATAAATATACCCTAATTTATCATACCTTTGCCTTGAGCAAAATAATCAGTTCACTATTCAATAGTGTTGAGAGTGGCAACACAACAAAGAAACAGAAGGGCTCGGCAGACAAATAAACAGTAGCATAAATGAAAAAACATAACGCAATTATGGCAATTTCACATACCTTTGCCTTGAGCGAAAAAATCTGTTAGAAACGATTTTGGTCTTCCAGAGAAAACGTCACCATTCTTGACGAGGGCCTCCTTAATTGCACTGTATCCACTGAGGACAATGACTGGCTGATTGAAGATGTACACGCTGAAGATGTTTCCATACTGACGCCGCAGTTTGCTGAATGTTACCCTGATGTCGGTATCAATGGACAAGGCGTTGCCCACGAACGGAAGAAGAGGGGGACCAGGGGGAAGACCAGGAGGACGCCGCGTTGACAGCCATAGAATAAGTGCTACATTGATGAACACCAGTATCAGAGATGTATTAAACATCAACAGTCCCGTCAGTGATGCTATGGCAGCAAATATTGCAGCAGAGCTGGAGCTAACCATACTGGCTGTCGTTTGTGATCTCCACCCACTGAAAACTGACTTCTCTTGTCGCTCACGCAACCTTATAGAAAACGCTCATGTGACGTCAGTAGAATGGAAACGGAGAGGTGACATTTTTGCGTTGTTGCATTGTCGCATTGTCGCCCTTGTGTAGAATTAAAAAAGTTATTCAGGGGGGACAATATGGCCAAAGTATCACAGTGTCACATTTTCGTGCTTTGGGTAATTTGAGACGTTTTACTTGTTTTTGTAAGAGCAACAATGCATCAACGGACAATGTCCCTTCTTGGATTCCATACACATGCTACTCGTGACGCAACAATACCACAAAGGGCGACAGTTGTTTGAGTGCAGTTTAAGTGGAGCGACGATAAGAAAACGTATTTTGACCTTGAGACATGTTGCTTCGTCACCGTTTGTTAGTATTCAGTGTTGCCCTGAGCAAGCCTAAGCCCATCGATGTATAGTAAATATATCAGTTAAAGGCACAACGTCACACCACATCTCCATAAAAATACATAATGCGTTTCTCTCAATAATACTATCAGCTTCCAGGGAAGCTACTACATAATATAACACACACACACACACACACACACACACACACACACACACACACACACACACACACACACACACACACACACACACACACACACACACACACACACACACACACACACACACACACGAAATACGAATTAAGATTACAATTTAAATTATAAAGTTCGAATAATTGCAACATTGCTTACAATCGACTCTTGCGCTCTCTACCGACCGAACATTATTTCAAGCGAACCCCATAGAGTTATATCCCTTTGAATGCTCTTTACTGGCTAGCGAACAGTTATCGCCGCGTGACAGTTATCGCCAGCATATCAGTATCACACGTGCGCAGTTCCTGTCAATTACAATCCCGGGGTTTTTTCCCCATGGTATATGACAACAATAAAGAACAGCAAAAGAACATTCTTCGCGGTGAGTAACATAAGAGAAAAAATTAAAGATAAGTTATGAACCCTATAAAATGTTTTAACTTAGTCAGGGGGGTGGGGGTGGGGAGTGGGGAAATGTCCCGCAACCTATATAATAGCAAGTTCAAGTCCACAAGTCATTAATTGTTTCAGTCCCTATCAATCTACTGTAAAAGAAACACTTCAATAGTCAAATATTATGTATTACTTCACGAATGGCATGAGAAGTTCGGAATGCGATAACTGTTACAGTTTGTTGTGAGAAAACATCTATTATACTGCCATGATTCCCTTCCGCCGCGTTATATAAAAACATTATCGGCGGCAGTGAACGGGCTGGACACATCGGTGAATATCTAATTAAGCATCATAATTAATTTTGTTTCATTAATTTAACGTACGACGGAGCAATTTTGTAAATACCGCTAAAACATGGCGATAACTGTTCGGTAGCCAGTACGAATATCCTATAACCGAACCTGTGATTGAAACCAGTTCGGCAAACACCGACAACACCGCTTGCGACAGTTTTTGATGTACAATCGTTTACATTCCATATATGGCAGGTATTATCTGTTTGGAAGCTGTTCGCCTCGAAGTTTCAGTTATCGATTTCAGGCAAGTCGAAGGAAATAAGTCAGAGTAGTCTGACTCTTTGTTTGCATCAATTGGACGCTAAAGTGAGTGCATATGCCCCCAATATATTATTTGTATCTATATAATCTAGAAATTATGATTTAAGCTAATAACTACTCTTTGATAATCTACTTTTTGATAAAAAAAACCAAAAACAAATCTATTTTCAAAAATGACACAGCAAAACAATTTTGGCATTCGTAGCTTGTATTTGTGAAGATGGCAATGTAATGTAAGAAGCTTGCCTCGTCTGGGGTTCATATGCTGCTCTCAGCTACAGGCCTGCAGAGCTGGCCCATATAGGGAAGGCTCTTGCCACTGAGCGGCACATGCACAGCTCAAAAGAGTCAGTGTGACCTTACACACATCGCAGTGTTGTGGCGAGACTGTCCTTTATCGGATACAACCTGTGATCGAGAGACCTAGATTTACACGGGCTCTTTACAAAGTGTAGAAATCATTCTTTAACCTTAATCTTATGTCAGTTCACATGTATCCATATCCTATACGTCGGTGAATACACAATACCATTTAGAAAGTGATCAAATATAACCCAAGTTATATTTGAGATTAAACTTTTTCAATAAAGTACAGATTCCAGTAGTTTTGTTAGGTTTGTCCCATCCGGGATTCGAACCCACCACACCCTCAGAGTCAAGCACCTAATCAGTGGCTGTGTTAATGCAGGAAAAAATGTTCACTTCAATTAGTTTATAATTGCATGCACTAAAGATATTTGTTGTCAAAAGGTTATAGTTTTTATGTTGCAAAGTACAAAGCGCTAAAATAGTGTAATTTTCGTTGTAAAATTTAGTTCAGATGAGGTTCAGAAAGTCTCAGTCTAAGTAAACTTGTATTTGTCTCCCGAGGTATTTTGTTACACTGCTATACTGAGTCTAACAAAACCTTGTGGAAGTCGCGTCAGGTAACCTTTGAGCGACCTATGACCGTCCAATCAAACGCGAGACGGCCAAACGGATTTAACCAGTCAGACAACAGCTACAATTTAGGGTAAGGCGGGAGTTACATAATGTATTTTCTCTTCCCAGGTCGCAAACACTGATCTCAAAACAAATGAAAACCCGCATAAAACATATATATGACCTGCAGAATATGCGCTTTTGGGTTTCTGTTGACATGGTTATCATAAGCTAATATTTCCGCAAGCTGACATCCTTGAATACTGACAAAACGCTATTTTCAGCGACTGTTTACTCACTATTGTGGCGTGCTCCATGTGCATCACTCGGAAGCGATCGTACGGAAAAAAAGCGTTCGGAATCGTTCGGGTACAAAACGTTTTCGAGGTAAAAGCTCAAAAGGTATGTCCGAATGTCAACTTTCGCGATTTGGTAAGCTGTGTTCTGATTGGTCAATTGAAAAGGTTACCTGACGCGACCTTCCACAAGGTTCTTTTAGACACAGTATAGCAGTGTAACGAATAATACTGAGCCTAAGTTTACTTAGACTGAGAAAGTCGAGCTAGGATGTTATTAGTTTTCCAAAAAGTATTATCATGATTGTCATAACAGATTACTTCCCCTTATTGTTAGTGTTGCTCCTCATTAGAGCACATGGCTTGTCACTGTCTGTATGTTGGAGACATCAGCTGTTGTAGTTGGCATGAACACAAATTTTTCTGAACCTCACCAAGCCAAAGAAAGAAGTGAAAGTGAAATTGAACGTATACCAGAATAAATTTTGGGTGCGAATTTTTGTGTCTTGCATCCACATTAGTTCAGAATTTTTTCTACCATTGCCATATGATGTTGGAGCTGAAGAACGTTGACCATGAGAACTTCAAGGCCAAATAACGTCAGTTGTGTTACCCTAATTGGACTTAGTGAATATTTGTGGGCATTTGTTTCTTGCATAATTGACCATCATAGTATAGCGTGATGTGTAACATGTAACGTGCTATGACGGCAACGGCAGGAGATAATGTGTTTTATCTGCAGGGTGAACAATCTTATTTGACATTGAATGAACAATCTGATAATGTGGAACGCAGTGAGCAGACTGTAGAGACTTCTGGTGAAGGTATAACTCCAGTTGACCAGGTCCAGACTGACCACACTAAAGTTAAGCCAGTTAGAGAGTCAGGAAGAGTTAAAACTTTGACTGAGAAAGGGAAAGTTGAAAGGTTACGATGGTTGAAGAATCAACAAATTGCAGCGCTTTCAGCCATAACGAAGAAGAGAAATGAACTTTCCAGATTAATGTTGAATAGTGGTAGTGACAATTTACATTCAGTGAAGTTTTGTTGAGTTTGTTTTGTTGAGTTTGTGTGAACAGTATCACACTTACTTTGCTTCCTATTATGAGCAGCTTGATTCTGAGGCAGATAGAGATTGTAAGAGAAAACGTTATGAAGAAAGGGAGATTTCTATTCGTAGCTCTAGAAAGGTAGTTGAGAGTTGGATTTCAAATAAGAGATTCTTGTTTGATAAGAGTGATGATCTGTCAAATAGGGGTTCCCAAGCTTCAGGCTGAACTTCTTGCATGGACATGTTAGAGGAAACACGTAAAATGAAGGAGATTCAGTTGAACATAGAAATTGCTAAGACTAGGGCAAGAGAGATTGTTTATGCAGATATAGACTCCGAACTACAGGGTGAATCTAACCTCAATGTCACTAGTCAGGGTGTAGGTGGTGTTAACACGAAGTTTGACGTGAAAAACCTCAGACAGAATACACGTCCCAAGGTTTGAACCCAAATGCAAGTTATTTCACTCCTTCAACACAAGTTCACCCACCTTTGATTATGAATACTATGGATTCATCTGTTCAGCAAACACTGCAGCCTACCCAGAATGATGTGCTACTGCAAACCCACAGACAGATGACAACTGCCATGTTGTTTCCACAACCTGAAGTACCCAAGTTTAGGGGTGACCCAACAGCATACAGCTCATTCATAATGTCATTTGATGCTAGGATAGTTGCTCACACCACAAACAGTATAGACAGGCTGTACTACCTGGACCAGCAGCTGGAGGGAGAACCAAACGAGGTGATAGCTGGATGTTTGTACATGGCACCAATGGAGGGACACATGAAGGTTCGGGAGTTGCTGGCTGGAGAATACGGGGATCCATACAAGGTTCCTACAGCGTACGTCAATAAGGTACTTTCATGGCCAGATATTAGGCAAGAAGATAGTCAGAAGTTGAAACAGTTCTCATTCTTTCTCACCAATTGTTCACATGCTATGAATAATATATCCCACATGACCGTCCTGAACCATGCACCCAATTTGCAGGCTATAGTACAGAAGTTGCCTCAATACCTCCAGAACAAGTGGCGAGATCACATTACCAAGTGTAGGATCCAAAGCAACAGGATAATCGGATTAAAAGATGTCGTGGAGTTCATAGACTTTGCAGCCAAATCAGCGAATGAGCCCATTTTCAGTAAAGAAGCGATGAGCAAAACTGAAAGTAATCGTGGACATGCTCCAAGCAGAGGATTTAGGAAGGACAAGCTGATTGCTAGCAAACCAAGGTCTAGCACTTTCGCAACAAATGTCAGACAGAATTTTTGTGTCTTGCATCCACAGGCTCAGTCAGTTAGGCTGCTGACTTTGTGTGCTGCGATTTGATGCCTGACTAGGAGGGTGTGGGTTCGAATCTCGGATGAAACTCAACCCAACAAAAGTACAAGAATATTTGCTTTACTGAGAAAGTGTAATCCCAAATATAACTTGTGTTACTAGACGTGGGTGTTTGTAAAAAGGAAACGTGTTCGATGGCATGTGTCTGTTACAATATCAGATGTTTCACATAGGTGTCACGTGTGGTTGGTCAGCGGAGATACCACAGTTGACAGCTATTTTATAATGTCCACAGTTCTTTTATCCTTTCCAGTCCAAACACAAATTTAGCCTTAAAAGCTATGTGTCCACCCGACGTGGAAAGAAATAAACTCCACACGTGTACTTTAATATTAATTCGGGAGGTTTCGGATGTCAAGGCTAGGAATATTTGTTTCTGATGCAAATATACTTATATCAATCGTTTTCTTAAAATTATCATATTTGTTATAAACATCAAATGGCATACACCGTGGACTCATTCATTTAAAGTTACCAGAAAAGACGTTGCTATTAAAAATGCTAGAATTAGTCTTTTCACCTAAAATGGAATGTACTACAAAACATGTTTTAACTATTTTGCCCCTGAATTAGCACTCACCTCTATGATTTAATCTGTATCTTTTATATTGCTATCTGCATATGCTTAGATCAGGTGTGTTAGCTGGTCAGCTGTTATTCCCAATGACAATGTTTATCTTGATACAAGTGCCGATTCATCATTTGAAACTGTTACTCTTCTGGTTTGTACTGTATCATTTGGTTAATATACTTTCATTATGCAACTCGCTGAGTGTAATAAAAATTATTTCTCAAACAATGGCCATCCCTTCAAATGTTCCTTCGTATGGCTTTGCACTTGAAAGGGGAAACAATATGGACAATGCCCATTATTCCAGTCCGGGATGGCAGAGTTCCACTTGGAGGGACGAACTTGAACCTCTGAATCAAAGTGGTCAGAATCAAGAACTGTTCAGTGACTGTCCTATACAAGCTCGGAGTGAGGTTGTTGTCCTGGCACAGTCAACATGGTAAGGCTCATCATTAGCAATGAAGCACTCAACCTGGTAAGTCTCATCGTTAGCACAGGTACCCTTGTCCCCTCTATACACCTGCATACAGTCACACACAAGAAGGTTCGAGAGATCAGGAGGTCCCAATCCAAGGCCACAGAGAACAATGAGGAACCTGACAACAGTGTACTTCGGATGCAAGTGAGATATTTCAAAAGGCAAAGTCCCCATATCCATCATGCTTTTCCTGAATCATGCCAAACACGTTGCTATCAAAATGGACAATCAGTATCAGTAGTAGTATCAGCAACGATAAAAACAGAAAAGGTGACGTCATCACTCATCAGTCAAACGGTCTTACCTATACCAAAATATAGCTCACCATAACTCCAAATAGCCCTGCCCCTCCACCCAACGAAAGAACATTCTGGAAAATATGTTGACGCCCCAAGACACCCCAAGAGTGTCAGAAGGGCTATGCTCCGGAGAACCCGGGCACTGTCCTGATTTGCATCAAGAGATCAGGAGGTGCAAAACCAAGGGCATCGAGAACAATGGGGTACTTGCGATGTTAGCGACACATTTCAAAAAAGCAAGGTCCACATATATTTATCATACTTTTCTCGAATCTTGCCAATCACGTTGCTATCAAAACAGGACTTTATTCGTATTATCATTATGAGTAGTAGTAGCACAAACGATAGAAAGGACAAATGTTTGCATCATCAATCAAGCATTCTTACCAATGGAAAAGGGCATGAATTCATCCCTCTTTTGGAATTTCCCTTTATCGTCCAGAAAACGCTCCGGTCTGAAATTTTGAGGATCCCCCCACGCCGTCTGATCGTGAAGCACTGAGTTTAACATGGGAATGATAGTGACACCCTCAGGGAACGTGTAGTCCATGAACTGGACTACACAGGGGACTGTATAGGGCACTCCTGTCGGGACCGAATCTGCGTGTCTCAGTACTTCTGAATACATAGCCTCAACGTAAGGAAGGTTGGGTTTGTCCATCATCGTTGGTCCTCTCTCCAGTCCGATGTGTTCTTTGATCTCCTGGAAACACTTACTCCGGGTAGTGGAGTAGATATAGAAGTGACCACTTGAGGTTGTTGCCGATATCAATTGCTCCCGCCATAAAGATATCGGTCAGAGTCATCTGTAGGTGACTTTCTAAACAGAAATGATAATGTTTCCGGGGGATCCTTTAGACAGTGCAACTCAATTCTCTGAGAGTGGTGACAGTGATCTTTCTTATGTCTTTGCATGTTGCGCCGTTTGTGCTCACTATTCCTTAAACATAAATCACATTATATATGGTAATTGTTGACATCGTCATGGAATAATAAACGTGTATATCTGTGTTAGAAATGTATTGTATATATCAAGTGCATGCTTGACTTTACATAATACAGTGTTGCCGATGCGATGTAAAATTTTAACTCACTCACTCACCTAATACAGTGACGACTCCGATCTTCAAACAGCTATGTAACGCCTAGCAGAATCAGACGGACAGGCTAAAGTACTAACGGAAATTGAAATATAATGGCTTTTGGCGGTTATTTGTTTATAACTTCATTAAAATAGGTAACTTTATCCCAAACACAAGCACAGTCATCCGAGTATTTAGAGGGTCTGCTTGATGAAACACACTTCGCTTGCCTTGATATTAATAAAACAATGCTAAAAGTGGCGTAAAACCACACACTAGCTACTTCTTATGCAAACTAAACATACCTACCTTTGCCCTCACAGTAACCATCCGTGAAAAAGGAATGAGGCCTGTATGAAAAAACGTTGGCGTTCTTGACCAGGGCCTCCTTGATAACATCGTAGCCGTTGAGGACGATGACCGGCTTGTGGAAGAAGTACACGCTGAAGATGTCGCCGTACTGACGTCGCAGATTCCTGAATGCGACTCGGGGGTCTTTGTTCATTTAAAAAATGTTGCCCACTTGTGGTAGAAGTGGGGGTCCGGGTGGGAATCCAGCAGGACGCCGTGTTCACAGCCATAGTATTAGTAATACAGTAACAAACACCAGTATCAGAGGTGTGTGTGTGAGAGAGAGAGAGTTTATTCGCACAATGGCCTCATGGCCCAGAGTACAAAAAATACTTAATTTTTGTTTGTGCGCATTCAATACATATACATAAATATAGTACATCAATATATAGCAGTCAAACAGGTAGATTTCTCTTCAGATAGATTGTTAGACTTTTAATGACATTCACATTTTTGGTGCATAACAAATGCTTAAACGTAAAGACAGATGGATGTGTATGATAATATCCAGGAATAAACTGCATCCGACTTGTATGGTAATAAGGACATACCAATAAAAAGTGATATTCGTCTTCTACGACATCTAAATGACACTTGATACATATTGCTATAGTATTATCGACATTGTCTTTATTGAAACGCAGCTGTTGGACACCCAATTTGTGCGATAAGCAACGAAATTTACATAAAATACGCCTCAAGTTACTATTAGTGTACAACTCAGTTATATACACTTCTGTTTCCAAAACTGACTTTAACGATGAATAAAATTTAAGAAAAGAACTACTACCAATATCACTGCTCCAAGTTTGGAAACAGATATCCTTGCAGCGTTGCTTAAACGTTGTCATAAATACATCTACGTCGCCAAAGTCTTGTGTAATCCACACAAAAGAACATACAACGACTAAAATAATTAACAGCCATTTGATATCTGCCCAACTCCCCTAACACAGCTTTTGTAGACACAAATTTTCCTAAACCTAATTTTTTCTTGAAGAACGAGCCCTTTTGCTTTCAATATCTGCTCTATATATCTATCCCCAAATTTCAGCGCCATAAAGCAAAATAGGTGCTATTTTCGTGTCAAATATGTTCTTAGCCATTTCATGAGGTGCGTCATACTTTATCAACATTTGTTTGACAGGAAAGCTCGCTTTCATTGCTGTTAACGACGGAGTTTCTCAAGCTTTAGACCATACTAGCCTTGAGGAAAATATGACACCCAAATACCTATAATAGCTAACAACTTTCATTTCCTGACCATCATAAAACCATTTCTCTGTACTTCTAAGATTTCCACCATTTCTAAAGACAATAATTTGAGACTTATCTAAATTCACCTCCAGACCCCATTTCAAACAAAATTTATGTAGGAAATCTACTTTTCGCTGCAGCCCGACGACAGAATCATCTACCAAGGTGACAACATCGGCAAAGAGCAGCAGTAAAATGTCGTCCAGTTCCGATTTGACAAATATACCCCTTATACCACTATTTTGCATTTCCTCTACTAACTCATTTATAAAAAGTATAAACAATACCCGACTCAACATACACCCTTGTCTGACGCCATGTGAATATATCCGACCTATTACTACCAACTCGGAGGCACGCTTTGACCTTATAATACATGCCTCTTAAGAGCCTAAAGATCTTACGATGAACACCTTTTCTTAACAGTTCATACAATAACCTATCCCTATATACTAAGTCAAAGGCCTTGCGAAAATCAATAAATGAAGCATAAAACCTATGACCAGGTTTCCTTAGGTACTTTTGGACAAGCGACTGTAGAATGAAAATATTATCAAATGTTGAGAAGCCATTTCTAAAACCTGCCCGTGACTCGTGTAAAGTTTTGTTGAAGCCATAACAGCAGCAGTGCTTAAATTCAACATGGCTTCCATTTCGACACTCAGTCGCCAAATGTAGGTTATATAGCTTGTACCTTACATATCTCAGGGTGCAGTAGTGCACGCTTGGAAACACACAAAGCTCACTCGGAAAAGTTTTACCCACTTTGGGTCACACCAACACAGGGATATATATTTAAATATCAGAGTTATGTATGCTTCTTCAGACTTAAGTATATTTTCAGCACTTACGCAAAGAGTAACGGCATCTGGATCTGACCATAGCGAGTAAAAGTGACATTTGTTCGCTATATCTGTTTGTATTTAACCATAACGTGTTTCGACCAGCGATAGAATTTCCTGTGTACATTACATCTCCTTACAATAGACTAAATGGTGTTTCGGTTTACGTATGACACGTGTTTTAACGTCATTTTAATGGATTCAGATGGGTCCAAGCTAAGTTGAGTCTGCATCCACTGCGAATAAAAGTCTTTCTTGAATTAATTAACATTTACTTCACTACAAATTCAACGTGATAGACGTGTTATATGCTGCAATACATTCAAAGGTAAAGTAATGACGTTCGTCTGGTAGTCGTTTAATAAACATGATATCACAATTAATGCTTGACATATTTTACATGCTGCATTGAGTGAGTGGGTGAGGTAAAGTCACATCGGCAGTATTTTAGCCATATCGTGAGTAAGAAAGTTGTAGATTTATAAATGAATAAAAACAAAGTTTTTTATATAAAAAAACTGTATTCACGTCAGTTGGATACAAACGTCAATTTTGCGATCTTAAAGTGAGAGACAACATGCATAGAAAGGCACACTAACATATTGATTTACATTATGTGCTGGGAATAGTAGACTATATGCAACACCGTGGAATGACAATGACATGCAAGTACTGCATCATCGTAAGAGGAAGTCATAACAGTGACAATGCTGGTGATATAACATCCCATTTTCTATTAAATGAATCCATGTTGATATTTTCGAACAAATATATTTTTCAATTTGATACACATCATTTAATACTGCTTTATCGATATTAAAACTGGGTTTCAAACCCTTTATTTTCATTACATATATATGGCGTCTGGCCAATAAAATCATGTGGTTGAGCAGGTGGTTGCTATTGCAGCAAAATAAAATATGTACAGTAGAAAGTTCATATGTTATGTTCAATAGTCTATTAACAAGATTGATGAATTCTTTCCAAAACAGTCTAATAAACTCTGTCAAAAAAAGAAACGCAACCCCTGTCCTCAGATATGAAAAATTCGTTTGAATGAAGTTATTGCTTCCAAACTAAATTTTATTCGAATGTATTGAAATGATACACGTAATTAATGAAGATTACCATCCAAACAACTGCATTTGTACGCATAAGTGTATTTTATTGCTTATTCCGTCACAACGCATGAAATGACCCTCATGGTGACTTCGCACAAAAAAAACACATGCAAATCATGAAAATGGCAGTTAATGTAGGGGTGTATAAAAGCCCATGTGCTTCCGTATTATATTCATTCATTTGTCGCCGAAAAGCTGTGTTAAAAATGCCACGATTGAGTGCTGCCGACCGAAATATCGCCATTGGTCGTGTTCAAGCCGGAGAAAGTTTTGGAACTGTTGCACGGCACCTAAATGTTCACAAAACAACGATATCCCGACTTTGGAGCCGCTACAACAACTTCAATTTGACCAACGATCGCCCGAGAAGTGGAAGGCCAAGAATCACGACCCCCCGTCAAGATCGGTACATCCGGGTCCATCACCTGCGTAATCGGCATGCCCTACCAACCGTGACTGCCACACAAATACCAGGTTTGAGGAGAGTGTCAGCTCAAACGATTAGGAACCGTCTGAAAGAAGCGGGTTTACGTGCCTGTAGACCAGTTGTTGGACCTGTACTACGCCCCTACATCGACGCCGACGACTCAGGTGGTGCAACAACGTAAGGATACGGACTTTACAAAACTGGAGGCGAATCTGGTTTTCTGATGAATCACGTTTTCTTTTGCAACGTCACGACGGAAGACAGCGTCTGTATAGGAGACGTCATAAAACGTTTTGCGCGACAGGTGGACAGATTTTGGCAGCGTCATGGTTTGGGGAACCATCTCATACAACCTGAAATCTTGGTGATCGTTGTTACATCAACCACGTGTTAGAGTCGATTATTGACCAACAGACACAGATTTTCAACGGGACAACGCCCGGCCTCATACTGCAGCAACAATGAACTTTCTGCAGAATTCCAACGATGACCCCTCTAAATCACCAGACCCCTCAACCCTATTGAACACCTGTGGGATACTCTGGATTTCAACGTCAGCGCCGCCACAGAGAAAGCAGGAGGAGTGGAGAGCCATTCATCCGTCGGTTTGAGATGGAACCATCTCATACGAGATATTGAGAAAACCTTGGTGAAATCTGTGAGATGACTTTTGGTGATCGCCAAACCAGACTTCTGTTCAAATAATAAAATGCCGTGGGAACCTGACAGAGTTTAGTTGCAATATATACATGATAGAACTTACTGAACCTTAATTGATGAACATAAATCATTATCAAAGAGTTTCATTTTAAGCAACTCCCTTTGGTATATGTGGCTTTATATATAAATTTATATTGAAACGTTTGTTAGATTGTTCATATTGTAAAAAAATATAGTCTTGCAATTTAAATGATCACCTCGCTGCCCATTTCTGACAGACGATTCAGATTGAAATTATCATGAAATAACTTGAGCAACAGACAATTTTGACAGATGTTTTGTCGTTCAACATTTTGGGGGACTGAGAAGAAACGTCAAGTATCGTACCCATATATCAAATTTTGCTTTAAGTTCTGAAAATGTAAGGATATCATGGTCGTTACAAATATCCTTAATGTGTACTATTCCTTTTTGGAACCAGTTCAATATAATCAAATTAGGGTGGTTACACAGGTTATTTAACCAAATGGGTTGCATAAGAATTTCATTTATATCTTTGTTCCATTCACAGCCCTCAATATATATATTCCATGCTTCAAGTGCGTCTTTCCAAAAGGGATTTTCGAGTTTGTATTGTTTACTAATATTTGAGCCTAATAGAAGAATGTCTTTTGAAGGGAAACCAGCTAAACTATAGCACTTAGAAATTGACACGTATCTCTTTAAACATGCATTTTTTAGTGAATCAATAAAAGTTTTGATGTCAACCATTCTCAGACCATCATCTTCATATTTTCGCATTAAATTCATTCGCTTTATCTTGTCTTTCTTATCATTCCGTGTAAATTAAAAAGTATATTATTCAATTTTGTTATCGTTCGGAGGATTGGGAAGAGATGTAAGAACATGAACTATAGTTGATACAGCTAAACTTTTATTAACGGTTATTTTTCTAATCAGGGTTAAGTTTCGTTTTTTCCAGTTCAAAAGAATTTTTTTGATATGTTCAAGTCTCTTTTTTCTATTGATCACTCACAAGTTTTCTAAATGAGCATTAAGCTTAATTCACAAAACATCAAAACTGTCACAATGCCAGTCCAGCTTGAATTCATGGGATAAAGTTTTTTACCAACCAGCCATTGCACCAATCCAAACCGCTTTCGTTTTGTCACTGTTTATCTTCAGACCAGACATATTGTAGAAAGTGATAAGTGTTTTCATTGCTTCATTAAGAGAGGCTTCCGAACCGTGAACGCGTGTTCCTGGACCATGAGACTCCGTCACTGCCGTATGTGCAGCGTCTAACACCGAAATTTTCAATTCCGTATAAGGGGAGTAGAGAAAACTTGAAACCCACAAATCAAATCGTCAAAGCTGTTCCTCACCATAAGAATATCATGTGTGTTGTTTAACTGTGTTCCTTCAGCTGGATCAAAGTTACTGGAATGCATTTGTCCTTCCCCAGTTCACCTTCAAACTCACCTGGGATCCTATATTCAAACTTGTTATACGAATACATTGAGTCCAGCTGATTAAGTCTAACTTTAATGTTTTCCTACATTTTTATGTTCATTTGCATAGAGACTGACGTTCGTTTATATTCTAACTTCACTTATCACAGAACATGTTTTCTCTCTTATTCTTAATTGAACATGCATAGCGTATGTTGGAATAACGATGATTCTGTTCAATGTCTTCGATATGCCCACAGAAGGTATTGCTTTACTGAAAAGCATTTATTGGGGACCAAAGGACACGACTGTTTTGTGCATTTCAAACCCACACTCTCAGATTGAGAACGCTAATCCCCAACACAAAAGTCAGAGATCTAATCCAAACAGCGGCTTGTCACATGGAAGTCTGATAACTATAGCTAGTTCTCAAGAAAAGAGTAACAATTCAGTGAAGGTAAAAACCCATTGTGAATGATAACATGGGAGTAAACGCTCAAAGATTTAGAATCTCATTTTCTGTTTTACATTATTCTGAAGAATTTACAACCGGTTGAAGGGAACTGATTAAGCTTCTGACCTAATAGAAACGTCTCAACTTGCATAACACTGTTTCTCTCAGCCAGAGCCTTAGCGGTATACATTGAATGAAGTCATATAAGCCTTGGTAGCAAAGGTAACAGAACATGTAACATTTAACAATGTGAAAAATAAACTTTCACATGGTAGAAACGTTTTAGTACCAGTAACACAAATACATAAACTATTCAAATACACGCCCTACACATCCGGACTGATTCATAACTTTCCAACTTATGAGAACATTTGATATTTTACAAATTGTCCATATTTCAAACCCTGTTAAACTTAGAAAGGATTCGTAAATTTCAGCACCTATAACAATTAGAAGGAATGTATTGGAAAGACATTGTACTCTATATGATCAAGTATTTACTGAGGTTTCAACTTTTGAATTCATGCTAGGAAGTTTCTGCAAATCTGATCATGGTATACACGATGAAGGTGCTTGTGTGTACGGCAATACACCATTATTATATGCTCCAAGTGTAGTTTTATATAAAAGAACGCCGAGAGTTAATATCGAGAAACATAGTTTATTGTGCAAATCCAGTCATAACATGCATTCCTCACTGAATTTGTCTTGTTTCATTGCTGCAAAATCCGGCTTTGGTCCCGTGTGTGCATCTCGTGTCACAAATGTATACTGACAGCGGTCGGCAATTGTAAATAACGCAAACTCACCATGATACGGTGGTATGAATATCAGAGGTGAAGAAAAGAGAATAACGAGGCTCGATTACCTACTTGACGTGAAAGGCAAAATGGAGGGTGCAAAAAAAACGAATGAACAATGGAAACATTGACATTTCTCGTGACTCAGCGTTGCTATCTTTTTTCTTGTTTTCGAAATGTGCTGTGAGTGACCTTTTCTCTCGGGAACATTTTGACCTAATTCAGTCAGCCAGCTCTCCCAGACTGGCTGCTCTCAATTCACTCTTGTCAAATGTCATTTAGAGTTTCATTGCATACACACACTGAGAGAGTTAGAGAGAAATGAAGGCGGAAGGGAGGGAGATACACACACACACACACACACACACACACACACACACACACACACACACACACACACACACACACAAACACACACACACAAAAACACACACACAACAAACACAAATAGTAATACAAACTAACAAACACACAGTGTAAGTATAACACTATACTTGGCGGTCTAGGTTTCTTTCTTCGCATAACAACCAAGTCCACCTGGCGGCTCGCAACTGTTTATTTAGACATAACTGGAGGGTATCTCTCGCAGACCAGATCTAAACTGCAGAGGTCTATTGTCTGATATATTAACAATCTAAACTAAGGATATCACTGGTCAATTCATCTAGGCTGTGCTGTGGGTATGAGGGAAGTAATCTGTGTAATTAGTGTGGCAATCTGGCATCTCCTTACCCCAAAGTCGTACAATTCTAACACCCAGTTTGTCTCTCTGTACAGAATTGGCTCTGTTGTTCACGGGACTAAAACATCATGGGCACATGGATAAAGGATATCATGTAATTAGGAACTGTTACCAGTACATAACGGTGCACCATCAGAGGTGGAATCATTGTTTAGAAACAGTATATAGGCAAGTCGGCGAGAGATTCACATACACGCAATGGACATGATCATCTGACCCTGATAAGTCGCTAATGATCACCACAACTATATATATCAGGGGCGGATACAGGTTGTTGAGAAAGGGGAGGGTGTGTGTGTGTGCATATTTCATTTTCACCTGTTACGAAAACGGTAAGAAAGATCATCGTTACAATGTGTAAAATGAAGGGATCATTTTTGTACACGATTCGATATTACTGAGTAAGATGTTTCTCATGTACACATTGTTCACACAGAGGTTCTTGTTAACATAATTACTCAGTGCAAAATTAATTTGAGATACATCAATGTGATCCCTTTTAGACAGCAGTGGGTCATACATTATTCGCAAATAATGCGGATGAAAATGAGATCCGACTGAGTTAAGTCTTACGCCGCTTTTAGCAATATTCCAGCAATATCACTTCGGGGGACACATGAAATGGGCTTCACACATTGTGCCCATGTGGGAAATCGAACCCGGGCCTTCGGCGTGATGAACGAACGCTTTAACCACTAGGCTACCCCACCGCCCCAGTAAGACATAAGAACTGAGATAACGCTAGTCAGCCGTCACATAATGTTCAGTGATGGCCTGATGTTCCCTCTCGACTTAATAGATGTCTGAAGTCGTATTGATTGTTGTTTAACGCCGCTCCCAACAAATAACCAGCTTTCTGATTGATCCCCACAATAGACAAAAGGTCACACACAGAACATTTCCAAAACAAGTAAGAAGATAGATACCACTCACTCTGTAGCTATGCCGAGCCACGAGGGATGTGAGTGTTCATTCACTAACTCAGCATGTGGGAATTGAACCGGAAACTTTCACATGGCCAAACATGGCAAAAAGTAATATATAAGTCATTCATGACGTGATTTCGTGACACTTTTGTCCCTCACAAAATATTTGGAAACGTCAACTGACGTGTTGTTGGAATCAAGTGCATGCAGATATGCTATGTTCATGACATATCATGGCATAAGCTTTGGTAACATGGACATACAGTCCAAGCAGTATCGCCGGATCCAGCCTAAACAACCTGTCTACGTGGCCAGTGTTTCAGTTGTTCATTCGTATTATTTGAACCGCGTGTGTTTGTATCGGAGTACGGACGGAACGAGTACAGCATATCGTCTGTAACTTGAACCGGAAACTTTCACATGGCCAAACATACAGTCCCTGCAGTATCGCCGGATCCAGCCAAGAAGCCTGTCTACGAATCAGACGTGGCCATGTCCTTTCATTATAACACAACGTATACTTTTACCACTGGAATTCAAAACGTCTAATAAGAAGCATTTGATACAGTTGATGAGTAATCTTCAAGTGTACTAAAAGTACCCATTAAACCTAAAGAGTGAGTGAGTGAGTATGATTTGTCGCTGCAATATCCCTGTAATAGCACGATGGAAAATCAAGAAAAAGGGCTTTGCAAATAATAACCACGTTGGGAATAGAACCCGGGTATCTGTGTGACGAGCCAATGCTTTAACTACTAGGTAAACCAACGCCCCTTCAATAATAAGACAATGACACACACTTATTATAGACTGACAATACATTTGTAGTTCGGTTGTATTTGGAACACACTAACACACATTTTCCGATAATTAGAGCCACCTGCCATAACGACCGTCTAACGACGGTGGCAAATCGAGTGCCACTTTTCTGGATGGTCATTGTGTAGGTTTTAAATGTTCTTGATGATGAACAAAACACAAATATAATGTATATATCACTAAAAGAAGTTTTAGAAGTATTGCACTTGTTTCATTGGAAACAGAAAGTAAACAGAATGTTAGTATGTTGTTACTTGATGAAGATTACTTTCGTTTATATTATTGACATTACCACCACCATTATATCTCATGGTGCCATCGTAATTGTTCCGACTAATATTTTGTACCGCCACTGTTTTGCTTACTGCTAATGTAAACTTTACATTCATTTTGCAACCTACATAATTTTAGAATATATTTGATTGTTATTTGTTGGTTTCTCACTGAATTCATTCAGGTATATATTTCTGGGTGAACAGATTGTTTCATTTTCACATTACCCTATGCATCAAAACGTGAACGTAAAATATGGGTTGACATGAATTTCTGTCTAAATATAGGTTGACATGAATTTCTGTCTAAATATGGGTTGACTGGAATTTCAGTCTAAATATGGGTTGACAGGAACTTCAGTCTATGGGAGCAGGAACTTTGCTTGCGGTAGTGGGTACAGTCCTTCCTTGGTAGAATGTGTATTATTGGAAGCTGACTATAACATATTAATTATTGAGGAGAAACAGATTTGTTGTACACCGTTAGAATCAGTGCATGCTGGCTAATATACCTCAATGGTGACCGTCATGGTTATCACTATTTTCATCATTTTCACAGCTGAAAATCCCAATCATTCTATCAAAGAATTACAGTCCATATATACAAGACCGCCTCCGTGGTGTAGTGGTGAGAGCGTCCGCCCGGAGTGCGGAATGTCGCGGGTTCGATCCCCGGTCGCGTCATACCAAAAGACGTTAAAATGTGGTACTTGTTGGTCCCTGTCTGGCGCTCCGCATTTATGGGTACAACAAGGGCTGGTCGGCTCGGAGTCAGTATAATGTGTCTGAGTGGGATATTCATGCTTCACTGCGGCATGGTATCTCAGTGGGCTAGCACTATAAAACCAGCTTAAGTCTGAGCTAGTACAGGCAGCCGCACATCCACATACACAAGCATGCACGTCGTCATATGAGCGAAATATTCTCAAGCACGACGTTAAACCCAATTTCACCTCACCTCATATATACGGGTCATGAATTGTGACCCTCTTCAGACATGAGGTGTGATCAATAACATCTCAAGGAAGCCTTTCTAGCTCTAACGAAATGTAGTTTAAGCCTAAATACAGCATGTTTTTTCTGGAAATCTTTGAAACATCTTTAACTGACATTGAACAAATTCATTCACATATCCTTTGTACAGCCCGAATCGAAAAGGCGGGAGGGCAATAGGTAAAACCCAATTTTCCTTTCAAGGGAGTCAAAGGTCCCTTGTCTGGGAGGAACTGGAACCTCTGTATCATAGCAACCAAGAACAGGAACAATTCCATCCGGGCCAAAGATTCTCCGAGACACAATCTGCGACCTAAAACAGATATATATAGAGAGAGTGAGAGAGAGAGAGGGGGAGGGAGGGTATATTTTCTTATATTCCATTAAAACGTTTGGTGACCAGGACAATTGATGCATTGACACTTTAAGTAACATTCAGAGACAAAACAAACTGCCTCCCAAAATGTCCCAAGAGTTCCCAAAGTATTCCAGATTTTAGAAACTACCAGTACCTTTATGAACTACAATGTCATCAAGGTTGTGCAGTTGCAGGAACGTGTTTTAGAACGTAAACTTTGCAGCTCATGATGTGAATTGCGCTACTTAGTGGTTGCAAGGAATCATACAACAACGAACAACCAGTACCTCAGGTCGTCACAGGTGACATGTCTATCATTCATTGACAATAACAATCTTCATCAGTTATCGGTCCCAAATACCGTGACCAGAATCCTAGTACCAATAACCATTATCACTGGTACAACATTTACCCATGCTCATGATATAGTCAGAAATGTATAGTAGACCTACTTTTAGCATGAAATAAAGAAATAAAACAACTGCAATATTTACCCATAGAGAAGGGGATGAATTCTTCTTTCTTCAGATACTTCCCTTCATCATCTAGGAATCGTTCGGGTCTGAAGTTTTGGGGATCACCCCACACGGCTGGATCTTGTAGAACCGAGTCCAAATTTGGCAGGACAGTCACGCCCTTTGGAAACGTGTAGCCCTGAAACTGGATGTCGTGAGGTACAGTGTGGGGAGCTGCAAGTGGAGCTATGTCTGAACATCTCATTATCTCACTGATGGTGGCTTCGACGTAGGGAAGACTAGTCTTGTCCTTCATGGTGGGAAGTCTGCTTTGCCCGATGTTGTCCTGTATCTCCCTGAAACACTTCTCCTGAACGTCGGGGTTGTGGAGGAAGTAAAGGAGAGTCCAGCGGATGGTGGTGGCAGTGGTCTCAGTTCCGCCTATGAATAAATCTCTGACAGTTTTCTCCAGGTGAAGTTCTGCAAGAACAATGAAACATAATAAGGGACGAGCAATACAAAATACAGCAGATACCCAGTTGATAGTGTTTGAACAGGCATAACATTGAGTCATCATTGGTCTACTGCGGGGTTATATAATTGGTTGCTGTGTAAAGTGTACGTTCGCGCTAGAAACCCCTTTGCTCCACTCATTGATAATGCAGCTCTATAACAAATGTTATTAGTAAACCGTGTGTTGGGAGTTTCAACACGCCTGAAACGACACGTTTTTAGACCATATAACTGGTGTGTTATTATGGGTAGTAGCTCCGAATGCAAAACATTAACCTGTGTGGAAGAAGAAGCCAAACAATATATTTGTTAATTGTACTTTAAGCTAAACCTGCTACCAAACCTGTAGTTGCTTCCACGAAGTCGCATTTCTTTGATGACTTGATTCTGCTTTCTGATCCCTTTTGATTTCCATGAGTGACATCATAAATCTCATCTCTAAGAAAATTATATTCAATCTTAATTGTTTATGTAATGTCATACAATCATGGACTATTCTGTTATAGAAATGGTAACTTGTCAACTTACTATCAAACGTGTCGTCGCTTCCACGAAGTTTCATTTCCTTGATGTAAGCTGTGATGAAATCGTCCACATTGTCTTCATCGTAACTCTTCAAGTGTTCCTCAATATCCTTTTCAATTTCACCCTTTTCTATTGTTTCCATACTCTGCATAAGTTTTTTGAAACTGAAAAAATCTCCTGGGATAAACCTTACAATTGGAAATAAATTCAGTGTACTTGCTCCCCCGAGTAGTTCCAAAATATTCTCTGTAGCTTTTAAGAATTTGACAAACCGTGGATCATCATACTCAAACTGCTTCCCCAAACAAACAGCACAAATGATATTAGACACGGCGTTGTGCACGAGTCGTTTGCAGTCGAACACATGTCCACCCTTTTTCTCGAGTGCTTTAAGGAAGACCGACAACTCATTGTGTATTTTGGTCTCCAGAAGGGACTTCCCCATCCCAAAATCTCTGAGTGTTGTTAATGCAAATTTTCTTTGTACTTTCCAGTGGGCGCCTGAGGTCCCTCCTATACCTGAAATGTCAAAGGCGGAGAGAATAGTTTCCTTTAAAAAATCATAAAACTTCTTGAATCACGAGTGCAGTTTTGGTGTGTAATGTCTCTCTTTTGTTACGGTGAATAAATTGCCGTGACAAAAGGTTTAAGAGTCCCCTTTGAACCAGCAAAATATAACACAGACAAGTCTAAAATATTCAATAATATATTGAGCAAACAATGAGCAAGCTACAATGCATCACAATACAGATTTCTAGTACAATGCAATTGAATCACAAATCTAAAGTATTGGGTCAAAAATATAAGATATCAACTCACCACGAGCCTTGACATTTACAGTGAGAGCAGATATTCTAATTTAAGGTTGTTAAAAAAAGGGTTGAATAAGGCAGGCAGTGTCAGACGATGTTGACGAAGGCAGACAACGACGGTAGGCAGATGACGGCAGACAGATGTACACAGCTCCAGTGATATGATAAGTCCATGTGTTAGTCCGTGTGTGATTCCGTCGCACAACACAACAACCAACCTTTATATAGCTCTTACACAGTTTTCGAGCATTCTAGTAAAGATAGGCTGCATCTTTAACCACTCAGAATGTTATCGAAATTCGTCGAACATGCGACCGGGAGTCAAAACAAATATACTGAACAGCAAAAAGAAACGCAAGTTTCGAAAAACTGAAATCTCATGAAGGTAAGCGTTCATGTGTATGGAACGTTCATGGTAAAGTGACGTAATGATCCCAGATGAGATGATGTCGTGCAATTTGACGTCCATACGAACCATTCACACAAACACACCAACAGTGCAGCCAAACCATAATTTTAGCACGTGCATCGACGGTTATGGATGAAAAGCATGCATTTCACTCTGAGGTATCCTTTATAAAGGTTTGTGTAAAAAAAACAGTTCAGTATTGACGCTAGGAGGTGTACACGCCACACAAACGATGCCTAGACTAACGACTAAGCAGAGGGGAATGGCCATTGGAAAGTTGCACGGAGGTAGCTCTGCAACCGCTGTAGCTAGACAATTGGGTTGTCATCTTACCACCATTACACGACTTGCTCAACGTCATCAGCAAAGCGGGTTGCTACTGATCGTCGCCGTACCGGACGGTAACGAGTGACAACTCATGCGCAAGATCGGTTCATCCGGGTCACTCATCTAAGGAACCGAACTCAAGCAGTAACAGTAACAACAGCCTTAGTTCTTGGGTCAAGGGGAGCAGTGCCAAGCGATACGATTAGGCGTCGTCTTTGGGCTGCTGGAATCCACTGCCGAAGGCCATATGTTGGGCCAATTTTGGCACGTCAACAACGCCAGCGACGTTTGCAGCTCTCACACAGCAAGGGTGTCGATGGATTATCTGGCTCAGAACAACATTAACGTCTCTTTCCCCGGATATGGCTCCCATTGAACATTCTGGGACGAAATTGGACGGAGGATTGCTGCAGGTAGACGAACACTCACACTTGCACAATTGGAATAGAGGTTGGTGTTTGAGCGGAACCAGTTGCCTAAGGCATTCTTTCAGACTCTAGTGAACTCAATGAGGCCACGTTGCACGGCCCGTGAGCAAGCTCAAGGTGGCTATACGCGCTACTAAAGAGACTGTCACTTTTTGCGTTCAGGGGTATCTCCATTTGACGGACTGTGATCAATTTGAACTTATTGCAATTCAATGTCAACAGCAACTTTTAGCTATTAAAATGACAGTGTTTTCTATAGAATAAATGATTATACATAATTTTTGTTGTCTTCTATTAAAAAACTTGACAAAAAGCCAGACTTGCGTTTCTTTTGCTGTTCAGTATAGTTATACAAAAGATTGAACACTGAAGCGCTATCGAAAAAGGCGTACCACTAAAAATACTATTGCCATTGAACATACATGACGCAAGGCGTGAGCCGCAACCCACACTCAAAACTTTAAATATTGTGACCCAATAATAACTATCACCTGAGCAATAATTTTACAAATTAAAAAAAACACACACTCTCGTAACACTTTTGTACTAGTCAAGACTTATGCCGACGTATGTAGTACAAACCCACTGTGTTACCATGCTACAGTCCTTGTCTTATCCCCTCGCAAGGGCAAGAAGATCCCCATTTAAAACGATCAGGAATGTTAACATATCACATGTTGAACGTAAAATAGAAGTGTTTCCGTGATATATGATTTGGAGTGAGAGCAATAGTTCTGTGTTTATATTTTCTTAGAGGCGATGTGCACGCTTTCTTGATTCTGCATTGCAAAATCCCATGTGAACACTTTAACAGAGGGTGCAGAGCGGTATGCCTTACAATTCCAACATATTGCCCTACCGATCCAATCTTTAATATTTCAGGTCGCGATTACGTCGAGGGTAAAAACATCCTCATGCTGAAATGTCGTACTAGGGGTTTTGTAGCCTTTATTGCAAAAACATACTGCCTATAGTTTCAGCTCTATATCACGAGGACGTTAGATGCCCTGAAGGATATGGTTTCAGTTTAATACTTATTAACTGACAATGATTTCACTCCAACCTTCCTTATGTCTTACAATTGGTCTTCACCATTCAGTGCTTGTCTTAAGAAGACACCAACGGTCAAGCTCCATGACATGGTTGATACATGTTATTGTATCCAAATTCCAAATCGATGCCCACGTTGGCAGGCACGTGGTTAATGGGTTCATACTCGAATATTTATCATAAATACTGCTGAGAGCAGCGCTACACAACAAACGAACGAAGAAACAAAATACCTCGGGAGACAAATAAACTGTAGCATAAATGTACCATAATTTATCATACCTTTGCCTAGAGCAAAATAATCAGTTCACTATTCAATAGTGTTGAGAGTGGCAACACAACAAAGAAACAGAAGAACTCGGCAGACAAATCAACAGTAGCATAAATGAAAACACATAACGCAATAATGGCAATTTCACATACCTTTGCCTTGAGCGAAAAAATCTGTTAGAAACGATTTTGGTCTTCCGGAGAAAACGTCACCATTCTTCACGAGGGCCTCCTTAATGGCACTGTATCCACTGAGGACAATGACTGGCTGATTGAAGATGTACACGCTGAAGATGTTTCCATACTGACGCCGCAGTTTGCTGAATGTTACCCTGATGTCGGCATCAATGGACAAGACGTTGCCCACGAACGGAAGAAGAGGGGGACCAGGGGGAAGACCAGGAGGACGCCGCGTTGACAGCCATAGAATAAGTGCTACATTGATGAACACCAGTATCAGAGATGTATTAAACATCAACAGTCCCGTCAGTGATGCTATGGCAGCAAATATTGCAGCAGAGCTGGAGCTAACCATACTGGCTGTCGTTTGTGATCTCCACCCACTGAAAACTGACTTCTCTTGTCGCTCACGCAACCTTATAGAAAACGCTCATGTGACGTCAGCAGAATGGAAACGAAGAGGTGACATTTTGGCGTTGTTGCATTGTCGCATTGTCGCCCTTTTGTAGAATTAAAAATGTTATTCAAAGGGGGCAACATGGCCAAAGTATCGCAGTGTCACATTTTCGTGCTTTGGGTAATTTGAGACTTTTTACTTGTTTTTGTAAGAGCGGCAATGCATCAACGGGCAATGTCCCTTCTTGGATTCCATACACATGCTACTCATGACGCAACAATAACACAAAGGGCGACAGTTGTGTGAGTGGAGCGACGATAAGAAAACGTATGTTGACCTTGAGACATGTTGCCGTTTGTTAGCCTTGCTCGGGGCAACACTGAATATTAAGCCCATCGATGTATAGTAAATATATCAGTTAAAGGCACAACGTCACACCACATCTCCATAAAAATACATAATGCGTTTCTCTCAATAATACTATCAGCTTTCAGGGAGGCTACCACATAATATAACACACACACACACACACACGAAATATGAATTAAGATTACATTATTAATTTTATAAAGTTCGAATAATTGCAGCATTGCTTACAATCGACTCTCGCGCCCTCTACCGACCGAACATTATTTCAAGCGAACCCCATAGAGTTATATCCCTTTGAATGCTCCTTACTGGCTAGCGAACAGTTATCGCCGCGTGACAGTTATCGCCAGCATATCAGTATCACACGTGCACAGTTCCTGTCAATTACAATCCCGGGTTTTTTTCCCCATGGTATATGACAACAATAAAGAACAGCAAAAGAACATTCTTCACGGTGAGTAACATAAGAGAAAAATGAAAGATAAGTTATGAACCCTATAAATTGTTTTAACTTAGTCGGGGGTGGGGGTGGGGGTGTGTTTGTGTGTCCCGCAACCTATATAATAGCAAGTTCAAGTCCACAAGTCATTAATTGTTTCAGTCCCTATCAATCTACTGTAAAAGAAACACTCAAATAGTCAAATATTATGTATTATTTCACGAATGGCATGAGAAGTTCGGAATGGCGATAACTCTTAATTACAGTTTGTTGTGAGAAAACATCTATTATACTGCCATGATTCCCTTCCGCCGCGTTATATAAAAACATGATCGGCGGCAGTGAACGGGCTGGACACATCGGTGTATATAATATCTAATTAAGCATCATAATTAATTCTGTTTCATTAATTTAACGTACGGCGGAGTAATTTTGTAAATACCGCTAAAATATGGCGATAACTGTTCGGTAGCCAGTACAAATATGCTGTAACCGAACCTGTGATTGAAACCAGTTCGGCAAACACCGACAACACCGCGTGCGACAGTTTTTGATGTACAATCGTTTACATTCCATATTCCATATTCTCCTCGAAGTTTCAGTTATCGATTTCAGGCAAGTCGACTGACTGAGTTTGGTTTTACGCCGCTTTTATCAATATTCCAGCAATATCACGGCGGGGGACACCAGAAATGGGCTTAACACATTGTGCCCATGTGGGGAATCGAACCCGGGTCTTCGGCGTGACGAGCCAACGCTTTAACCACTAGGCTACCCCACCGCCCCTCAGGCAAGTTGAAGGGGATAAGTCTTTTATTGCATCAATTGGACGCTAAAGTGAGTGCATATGCCCCCAATATATAAAATTTAGGCCAATTTATTGTGGAAAATGTGTGACATTGTGATTTAAAGAGGTAGGTCGAGATAAGGAGACAAAAAGGAAGCCAATCATTTATTGGGATAACGTGTTATTTTTATCTATATCATCTAGAAATTATGATTTAAGCTAATAACTACTCTTTGATGAAAAAAAAACAAACAAACTATTTATCAAAATGAAACAGCAAAACAATTTTGTCATTCATAGCTTGTATTTGTGATGATGGCAATGTAATGCGAGAAGCTTGCCTCGTCTGGGGTTCATATGCTGCTCTCAGCTACAGGCCTACAGAGCTGGCCCATATAGGGAAGGCTCTTGCCACTGAGCGGCACATGCACAGCTCAAAAGAGTCAGTGTGACCTGACACACATCGCAGTGTTGTGGCAAGACTGTCCTTTATCGGATACAACCTGTGATCGAGAAACCTAGATTTACACGGGCTCTTTACAAAGTGTAGAAATCATTCTTTAACCTTAATCATATGTCAGTTCACATGTATCCATATCCTATACGTCGGTGAATACACAATACCATTTAGAAAGTGATCAAATATAACCCAAGTTATATTTGAGATTAAACTTTTTCAAAACAGTACAGATTGCAGTAGTATTGTTAGGTTTGTCCCATCCGGGATTCGAGCCCACCACACCCTCAGAGTCAAGCACCTAATCAGTGGCTGTGTTGATGCAGAAAATAATGTTCACTTCAATTAGTTTATAATTTCATGCACTAAAGATACTTGTTGTCAAAAGGTTATAGTTTTATGTTGCAAAGTACAAAGTGCTAAAATAGTGTAGTAATTTTCATTGTAAAATTTAGTTCAGATGAGGTTCAGAAAGTCTAGCTAGGCTAAAACTGTTATTAGTTTTCCAAAAAGTATTATCATGATTGTCTTAACAGATTACTTCCCCTTATTGTTAGTGTTGCTCCTCATCAGAGCACATGGCTTGTCACTGCCTCCATGTTGGAGACATCAGCTGTTGTAGTTGGCATGAACACAAATTTTTCTGAACCTCACCAAGCCAAAGAAAGAAGTGAAAGTGAAATTGAACGTATACCAGAATAAATTTTTGGTGCGAGTAAAGAATTTTTGTGTTTTGCATCCACATCAGTTCAGAAATTTTTTCTACCATTGCCATATGATGTTGGAACTGAAGAACGTTGACCATCAGAACTTCAAGGCCAAATAACGTCAGTTGTGTTACCCTAATTGGACTTAGTGAATATTTGTGGACATTTGTTTCTTGCATAATTGACCATCATAGTATAGTGTGATGTGTAATATGTAACGTGCTATGACGGCAACGGCAGGGGATGATGTGTTTTATCTGCAGGATGAACAATCTGATTTGACATTGAATGAACAATCTGATAATGTGAAACGCAGTGAGCAGACTGTAGAAACTTCTGGTGAAGGTATCCAGTATCCAGTTGACCAGGTCGAGACTGACCACACTAAAGTTAAGCCAGTTAGAGAGTCAGGAAGAGTTAAAACTTTGACTGAGAAAGGGAAAGTTGAAAGGTTACGATGGTTGAAGAATCAACAAACTGCAGCGCTTTCAGCCATAACAAAGAAGAGAAATGAACTTTCCAGATTAATGTTGAATAGTGGTAGTGACAATTTACATTCAGTGAAGTTTTGTTTTGTTGAGTTGATTGATTTGTGTAAACAGTATCACACTTACTTTGCTTCCTATTATGAGCAGCTTGATTCTGAGGCAGATAGAGATTGTGAGAGAAAACGTTATGAAGAAAAGAGTTTTCTATTCTTAGCTCTAGAAAGGTAGTTGAGAGTTGGATTTCAAATGAGAGACTTTTGTTTGATAAGAGTGATGATCTGTCAAATAGGGGTTCCCAAGCTTCAGGTAAAACTACAAGTTCAACAAGATCGGCTCTAGCTAAGGAAAAGGCAAAATTGGCTGAACTTCTTGCATGGACATGTTAGAGGAAACAGGTAAAATGAAGGAGCTTCTGTTGAACATAGAAATTGCTAAGACTAGGGCAAGAGAGATTGTTTATGCAGATATAGACTCCGAGCTACAGGGTGATTCAAACCTCAGACAGAATACACGTCCCAAGGTTTGAACCCAAATGCAAGTTATTTCACACCTTCAACACAAGTTCACCCACCTTTGACTATGAATACTATGGATTCATCTGTTCAGCAAACACTGCAGTCTACCCAGAATGATGTGCTACTCAAACCCACAGACAGATGACAACTGCCATGTTTCTTCCACAACCTGAAGTACCCAAGTTTAGGGGCGACCCAACAGCATACAGCTCATTCATGATGTCATTTGATGCTAGGATAGTTGCTCACACCACAAACAGTATAGACAGGCTGTACTATCTGGACCAGCAGCTGGAGGGAAAACCAAAGGAGTTAATAGCTGGATGTTTGTACATGGCACCAGTGGAGGGATACATGAAGGCTCGGGAGTTGCTGGCTGGAGAATACGAGGATCCATACAAGGTTTCTACAGCGTACGTCAATAAGGTACTTTCATGGCCAGATATTAGGCAAGAAGATAGTCAGAAGTTGAAACAGTTCTCATTCTTTCTCACCAATTGTTCACATGCTATGAATAATATATGAATCCCAAAATGACCGTCCTGAACCATACACCCAATTTGCAGGCTATAGTACAGAAGTTGCCTCAATACCTCCAGAACAAGTGGCGAGATCACATTACCAAGTGTAGGATCCAAAGCAACAGGATAATCGGATTTAAAGATGTCGTGGAGTTCATAGACTTCGCAGCCAAATCAGCGAACGAGCCCATTTTCAGTAAAGAAGCGATGAGTAAAACTGAAAGTAATCGTGGACCTGCTCCAAGCAGAGCATTTAGGAAGCACAAGCTGATTGCTAGCAAACCAAGGTCTAGCACTTTCGCAACAAATGTCGGACAGAACTGGTGCGAGTAAAGACTTTTTTCATCCACAGGCTCAGTCAGTTAGGCTGCTGACTTTGTGTGCTGCGATTTGCTGCCTGACTACGAGGGTGTGGGTTCGAATCTCGGATGAAACTCAACCCAACAAAAGTACAAGAATATCTGCTTTACTGAGAAAGTGTAATCCCAAATATAACTTGTGTTACTAGACGTCGGTGTTTGTAAAAACAACAGCGTGTCTTTGTTACAATATCAGATGTTTCACATAGGTGTCAGCGGAGATACCACAGTTGACAGCTATTTTATAATGTCCAAAGTTCTTTTATAAAACTATTGATATAGATAAAAATGAAAATCGGTCAGCGTATTTTCTATTTATCCTTTAAAAGTATGCCCCTTTCACATAAGAATTTCACGCTCAGACAGTGGGGTAATCAATCTGCTTTAGTGAACCTAAGGACAAACTTTATGGATAAACAACTTCTTTATTCACGTGATGCGACGTTTCGATACGATTCTTGTGTCTTTGTCAAGCAGGTATGAACAAAAGCAGCAAGAAGATAATTGAGAAGTGTAGTGACAATGTGATGACAAGGAATTACATCTCGAAGCCAGTGGGATGTACATACAGAGCAGGATGAGATATATCACGATGCCATCGCCTGGATTAAGTTTGATGAATCCATAACTGTTTCTAAAATGAATGTTTACTGCGCATTAAGTTATATACCACCTCACAAATCAACATATTACAAGTACTATGATTGTGACGTATTTGCAGGGCTTGAAAATCAAATCGCCAACTATTCTGTTATAGGGGAAGTATTCATACTAGGAGATCTAAATGGCAGAACACAACAAAGAGAACATGTCCCTTGCCTCAACCTGAAGTAATAGTGTTGTCAATTTCTTGACCCTGACCTTGGTTTTCACCCGTAATGTTTACATTGTCAGTTTTGCCTTTTGATGACCACTCCGCATGCAGAGGAGCATGATCAGAGAAGAGGTTGAAGTTTGCAGCTATAAATTTTGGAATATTTCGATCATGTGTCACTAGTACACAATAGATAATCAATAACACTAAGTCCATTTGAACCATTAAATGTGTAGTCGTTCGACATAGACGAACTGTGTCTTCCATTCAATATTCTGAGGCCAGTAGACTTGCATAATGGGATAGGTTTCTTCCCCTCTTTCACGACCAGATGCCACGTTCAATCATCGACGTCAACATCTGCGTGTTTACATTGACTACTCAAATTTTTTAAACATACACTGACCCCAACATGTTTATGTTCACATTTACTACTCGTATTTTGTAACACTCATTGACCACAACATCCGCATGTTTACATTGACCACTTGCATTATTTGTTAAACACACCTCGACCTTTGAGGTTCTTGAGCGGCATATAGAAGTTGGTATTCAAGTATAAGACAAAATATTATGGATGTCAACTTCTTCTTTATTGTTTAGACAACTTATACCTCGACTTATATTTGCTTGTTTACATTCACCACTCGCATTATCTAAGCACACATCGACCTTTTATTTGCGTGTTTACATTCACCACTCGCATTATCTAAGCACACATCGACCTTTTATTTGCTTGTTTACATTCACCACTCGCATTATCTAAGCACACATCGACCTTTTATTTGCTTGTTTACCTTCACTACACGCATTATCTAAGCACACATCGACCTTTTATTTGTTTGTTTACATTCACCACTCGCATTATCTAAGCACACATCGACCTTTTATTTGCTTGTTTACCTTCACTACACGCATCATGTTATCGTACATATACCTTCGCGTTTGCGTATTTATTTACTTTACACATTAAACTCCCATCAACCCTCGCATGTTTTAGTAATGATGTTCCCTGTTGCTGGACGTTCAAATGAGCACGAACCCCTCTTTCTAAGTTTTTGTGCTCATATACATGCGTGTGTTTGTCTCGGAATATCGGACGGTGATAGGTCAGGCAAGCAAAATACATTCACTCACTCTGTCCCTAAACTGAACCGGAAACCTGCACATTGTTAAACATGACAAATGTAAGACAGTCAGTGATGACGTGATTTCTAGTCTGTATTGCCTCTTGTAAAGTATACGGAAAGATCGCCTCACATGTTGTTGCAATCAAGTGGATGAACATATGCTGTGCTCAAGATATATCTTGGCTTCAGCTTTTATTACATGGCTATGTAATCCCAGCAGTATCGCTGGATTCAACCAAACAAGGAATGTCGGGAATAGAACCCAGGATTCTGCCGTGACGAGTCAACGCTTTAACCACTATGTAACCTGCTGCACCTTGATTCAAAATACAACAATCCACCCTAAGACAATGCATGTAGGTCTGTTGTATTTGGAACACTCTAGCACACGTGTTCAGGTAATTAGAGTGAGTGAGTTTTAGTTTTACGCCGCTTTTAGCAATATTCCAGCAATATCACCCTGGGTGACACCAGAAATCGGCGTCACACATTGTACCCATGTGGGTAATAGAATGCGAGCCTTCGGTGTGACGAGCGAACGCTTGAACCATTAGGCTCTCAGGTAATTAGTGACACCCCGTACACACGACAGTCAGTTCGTCATACGACCGTCATATGACAGAGGCATATTGGTGTCCATGTACAATCAGTCCGGATGGAAATTCTTTCGTCCTGACCGAAAACGGCACTTTACGGATGGCCACTGTGTAAGTTTTCCATGTTCTTGATGATAAGTACAATTTAACATAACATGCATGTACATCACTAAAGGAAGCTTTATTCATGCCCTTACAATTGTTTTATGACAGTGTAAATGTGTTAAACTGTTGTAGTTGTATTGCATTGTTTCTCTTACGATTAAGAAGCCTGGGATAATCCAGTAAATACATTTAGAATGGAGTAAAGAGAAATATGCAATAAGCTGGAATATTTGAGCCTAGTATTGCTACTTGGTGAACACTGTTTTCTTTGAAATTGCCATTATAACTGCCACGCAATCGTAATTGTTCTGCCTAAAAGTTTGTACAGACACCTTTTTTGTTAACTGCCATTTTAATCTTTTAGACTACAACTGATTCTTGTTTGCTGGTTTCTCATTGAATTCGTTTAGGCATAGATTTTTAGATGAACAGTTTCAACTACACGTAACACACTTTACGTCAAACATGAACTTGGAAAATGGGTTTGTGAATGAGTTAAATGTGTAGTCGTTCGACATAGACGAACTGTGTCTTCCATTCAATATTCTGAGGCCAGTAGACTTGCATAATGGGATAGGTTTCTTCCCTCTTTCACGACCAGATGCCGCGTTCAATCATCGACGTCAACATCTGCGTGTTTACATTGACTACTCAAATTTTTAAACATACACTGACCCCAACATGTTTATGTTCACATTTACTACTCGTATTTTGTAACACTCATTGACCACAACATCCGCATGTTTACATTGACCACTTGCATTATTTGTTAAACACACCTCGACCTTTGAGGTTCTTGAGCGGCATATAGAAGTTGGTATTCAAGTATAAGACAAAATATTATGGATGTCAACTTCTTCTTTATTGTTTAGACAACTTATACCTCGACTTATATTTGCTTGTTTACATTCACCACTCGCATTATCTAAGCACACATCGACCTTTTATTTGCTTGTTTACATTCACCACTCGCATTATCTAAGCACACATCGACCTTTTATTTGCTTGTTTACATTCACCACTCGCATTATCTAAGCACACATCGACCTTTTATTTGCTTGTTTACCTTCACTACACGCATTATCTAAGCACACATCGACCTTTTATTTGTTTGTTTACATTCACCACTCGCATTATCTAAGCACACATCGACCTTTTATTTGCTTGTTTACCTTCACTACACGCATCATGTTATCGTACATATACCTTCGCGTTTGCGTATTTATTTACTTTACACATTAAACTCCCATCAACCCTCGCATGTTTTAGTAATGATGTTCCCTGTTGCTGGACGTTCAAATGAGCACGAACCCCTCTTTCTAAGTTTTTGTGCTCATATACATGCGTGTGTTTGTCTCGGAATATCGGACGGTGATAGGTCAGGCAAGCAAAAATACATTCACTCACTCTGTCCCTAAACTGAACCGGAAACCTGCACATTGTTAAACATGACAAATGTAAGACAGTCAGTGATGACGTGACTTCTAGTGTATTGCCTCTTGTAAAGTATTCGGAAAGATCGTCTCACATGTTGTTGCAATCAAGTGGATGAACATATGCTGTGCTCAAGATATATCTTGGCTTCAGCTTTTATTACATGGCTATGTAATCCCAGCAGTATCGCTGGATTCAACCAAACAAGGAATGTCGGGAATAGAACCCAGGATTCTGCCGTGACGAGTCAACGCTTTAACCACTATGTAACCTGCTGCACCTTGATTCAAAATACAACAATCCACCCTAAGACAATGCATGTAGGTCTGTTGTATTTGGAACACTCTAGCACACGTGTTCAGGTAATTAGAGTGAGTGAGTTTTAGTTTTACGCCGCTTTTAGCAATATTCCAGCAATATCACCCTGGGTGACACCAGAAATCGGCGTCACACATTGTACCCATGTGGGTAATAGAATGCGAGCCTTCGGTGTGACGAGCGAACGCTTGAACCATTAGGCTCTCAGGTAATTAGTGACACCCCGTACACACGACAGTCAGTTCGTCATACGACCGTCATATGACAGAGGCATATTGGTGTCCATGTACAATCAGTCCGGATGGAAATTCTTTCGTCCTGACCGAAAACGGCACTTTACGGATGGCCACTGTGTAAGTTTTCCATGTTCTTGATGATAAGTACAATTTAACATAACATGCATGTACATCACTAAAAGAAGCTTTATTCATAATTACAATTGTTTTATGACAGTGTAAATGTGTTAAACTGTTGTAGTTGTATTGCATTGTTTCTCTTACGATTAAGAAGCCTGGGATAATCCAGTAAATACATTTAGAATGGAGTAAAGAGAAATATGCAATAAGCTGGAATATTTGAGCCTAGTATTGCTACTTGGTGAACACTGTTTTCTTTGAAATTGCCATTATAACTGCCACGCAATCGTAATTGTTCTGCCTAAAAGTTTGTACAGACACCTTTTTTGTTAACTGCCATTTTAATCTTTTAGACTACAACTGATTCTTGTTTGCTGGTTTCTCATTGAATTCGTTTAGGCATAGATTTTTAGATGAACAGTTTCAACTACACGTAACACACTTTACGTCAAACGTGAACTTGGAAAATGGGTTTGTGAATGTTTGGGAGCCCTAACTTTGGGTGGGTGCAGTTCCTTCATGGTAGAATGTGTATGATTTGAAGCTGACAATCAGTACAATCAGTGCATGCTGCCAAATACAGAAAAGGAGACCTTTATCACTATTTGTATCATTTTCACTGCTGGAGATCCCCACAATTCTGTCATAAAAGTACCATCTACATATACGGGTCATATACCGTGTCCTTCTTCAGACATATAGAGCATTCTTCAATGAAAGTCTAATATAAATGTTTGAGAAAGACAAGCTCTAACGAAATGTAATCAAAGGCTATATATACAGCAAGTTTTTCTGGAAATCGTTTTAACGGCTTTAACTGACATTGAACTTTTTTATTCACATTTGTTCCTTGGTACGGCCCGAATCGAAAAGTTGGGAGCACTATAAGTAATACCCAATTTTCCTTTCAAGGGAGTCAACGGTCCCTTGTCTGGGAGAAACTGGAACCTCTGTATCATGGCAACCAAGAACAGGAACAATTCCATCCGGGCCAGAGATTCCCCGAGACACACTCTGCGACCTGAAAAGAAGATAGAGTAGGTGTTTGAGAAGGAAACGTAGCGCGTGTAGATTCGACAGTCGTCTACAGCACTGCCGTATGGAGATAATGACAAACACAAAGACTTTGTCAGTCCTCCTAACCAAAGAACTGCCAGTGTCAGTCCGTTTGAGAAGCAGCCACGAGAAGAGAGGAAGGCCAAGTAACACCATTCATTTGAAAGATTATAAATATTTATTATCTTTATTTATCCCATTTCAAGTTGCATGTACAGGCAGAAGAGTAACATGGGTTAGCAGTTATATCATCAAGTTAATATACAAAATTGTACACACATGAGGGTGTACATATATAGATAGACAGGAGCTAGGTGACAATGTTATATCTGTAATGTACACATTAGTTTAAGTTAGTCACATTGTATGTGTGCTAAATTAAAATGTCAGAGTAGGGTATCTAAGTGATACCATTTCCTAGTAAAATAACGAATTTCCCTATCCTATCTTGTTTAAGGCTTGAGGTATAGATGAAATTTTTAGCAAGTAGTAGTAACATGTGATTTACTATTTGGTTGTTTGAGGACAGTCCAACCTTAAAGGTCACATAAACCCTAGGGGTACAAATACATAATTCACTAACTGGCATCGTTATAAATGAAACCCCGTCATTAAAACTACTCATTTCGACCTTTAATTGACTTAAATCGACCTTTTTGACAACAGTGCACAATTCTCACCCGCGAACGAAATTTCAACCAATAAGAGCGGCGCGTCTCTGTGACGTCATATGAGGAATAGCTTTGAGGGCCGATGCAGAATTCATCTACATTTTAGGGGGTAAATTATCTTGTTTACAGGCTTGTATAAACCTGAAATCGTGACAATTGTTGTGGAAAATGAAAGCTATATGTTCTCACAATCTACTAACATTTAATTTTGTCTCCTGCTTTGCCTAGTTTCCGAGTTACAACTTGTTTTCTTAGACGATTCTGTCAAAATCGATTGGTGTCGTTAGGCCCTATTTGTATAATGACTGATCCAAATTGATCCCATTTCTGTGTTTTTTTACCTCGATATTTAATCATGTCATGTAAAAATCTGTTTGTATTCTCAAAACAGTGTCGGCCCGTAAGTTTTCACATGCAATACAGCAATGAATACCCCCTTGTTGTAACCCGTGTTAGGTGGTATAAACCTACACATGTTATTTGTCATCATTCACTTGATGGTCAGTTAATGAATTTATAACAGGTATAATTAGTGGTAACACACTTAGATTACCCGACAAAGGTTCCCATTTGGCATTTCTTGTGTCTGGAGTAAATATTCAACATTATAAACATCGATCAAAGGATTAACCGAAAACACGCTGATTGATTAAAGAACCACTAAACTTTGTTTTTTGTTACTCTTTTAACCATTACATATGAAAGATTTGTGGTTAGTCTTATGCGGAACACCAAATTTATTCTTTAAAAACTTGTGGTTAATTAATACCGAGCGATTAAAAGTGGCCAAAAAGTCGCCTGCTTCCCTCTCGCCCGCCAACGAAACCACAGACAGGTTACGTAACTCTGTCGCCAGAGCACTGCAGTGACGTCATATGAGGAACGATTTTCAGTTAGTTGTATAGAAAGTGTGTAGCACGCTCATCATTTTGATGATTTCTCGACATCAACGACGACATGCCGAATCGTTGCTTTGTCGTCAATTGCTCCTAGGGGTCGGGTGATGGTGTCACCATGCACAGATTTCCACAGGACCCCGCAGTTCGTGCTAAATGGGTTATGTTTGTGAGTGCGAAGCGAGCATTGTGGAAGCCTGAAACGATATCTTACTTGTGTTCAGATCGTTTCACGGAAGTTAAAGAATCAAAACTACTTACTAGTTATAGTAAAATATGTATATGATTGATGACCATAAAGATTTTCCATAACACAACTTGTAACATAACGATTTCTTCCTCGGAAGTGAGGTTGTGGTCGAAGTAACAATAATATTGTAAGTAGTATTATATTGACACCCACCTCGCTGCCAGGAGAGAAATTGTTATGTTATACGCTATGTCATGCAAAATCCTATTGGCCATCAATAAAATACATATTTTACTACCAGTAGAAAGTAGTTTTGATTTTGTAACTCGGTGAAAACAAACCTAAATAGCATTTATCCTCAGACTGGCGGATGTTCCCGACAGGGCGCCGCCATTTTTGAAAATCGTAAAGTCTGTTAGAATTAATGAGATTATAGTTTGTTTTCATCAAGTTAGAAAATCAAAACTACTTTCTACTCGTAGTTAAATATGTATTGGAATCATAACAAAAGGGTTTTGCATGACACAACTTATAACATAACGATTTCTTCCACGGAAGCGAGGTGGGGGTCGAAGTCACAATACTGCGCGATAAATTTCTTGCTACATTCACATGGTTAATGTCCACTCACCAGTATGTAGATACTAGTCAATGTGCGTCTTTATATTTGGTCTTATAATCCTAATTAGTTTATTATCATACTTTTATGCATTTTGAAACTAAATAAAAAGCTGACGATCTGCTGATACTTATAGTGAATTTATAACAGAACTGTAATATCTAGACATTTTATAGTTTGACAATGTGAATCATAATTCGCACACACACCCTAGTGTATGTTGTCTGTCTCATTACACTTCACGGCGAAAACAATGATTCTGTTGAATGCTACGACAAATGATTAAAAACAAAATGCAAATATTAAAATTAAAACAGATTAAAGTTATAGGAACAATATCAGGCCATTACCTTGTTTGAGGAATGTATCCATCAATATCCACAAAACTGTTCCAAATGATGTGTCTTTTAACAGTTTAATATACGAAAAAGTGATCAATCTTTTCAGGTATTGGTGTAAATTGGGCAATCAATCAATGTATTGCCGGTTAATCCTTTGAAAGAAGGACGTTGTTTTTACGCAGACACCGACACGGCAGAGTGTATTCAGTATAGATTAGTAAATCTATATACATAAACAATACCTTTTGACAATTCCGCTGTGTAAGATAAAAGTAATTAATCAATCAGCGTGTTATCGGTTAATCCTTTGATCGATGTTCATAATGTTGAATATTTACTCCAGACACAAGAAATGCCAAATGGGAACCTTTGTCGGGTAATCTAAGTGTGTTACCACTAATTATACCTGTTATAAATTCATTAACTGACCATCAAGTGAATGATGACAAATAACATGTGTAGGTTTATACCACCTAACACGGGTTACAACAAGGGAGTATTAATTGCTGTATTGCATGTGAAAACTTATGGGCCGACACTGTTTTGAGAATACAAACAGATTTTACATGACATGATTAAATATCGAGGTAAACACAGAAATGGGATCAATTTGGATCAGTCATTATACAAATAGGGCCTAACGACACCAATCGATTGTGACAGAAGCGGTTATGAAAACAAGTTGTAACTCGGAAACTAGGCAAAGCAGGAGACAAAATTAAATGACAGTAGATTGTGAGAACATATAGCTTTCATTTTCCACAACAATTGTCACGATTTCAGGTTTATACAAGCCTGTAAACAAGATAATTTACCCCCTAAAATGTAGATGAATTCTGCATCGGCCCTCAAAGCTATTCCTCATATGACGTCACAGAGTCGCGCCGCTCTGATTGGTTGAAATTTCGTTCGCAGGTGAGAATTGTGCACTGTTGTCAAAAAGGTCGATTTAAGTCAATTAAAGGTCGAAATGAGTAGTTTTAATGAGGGGGTTGCATTTATAACGATGCCAGTTAGTGATTTATGTATTTTTACCCCCTAGGGTTTATGTGACCTTTAATTACTTTTATCTTACACAGCGGAATTGTTATAAGGTAGTGTTTATGTATGTAGATTTACTAATCTATACTGAATACACTCTGTCGTGTCGGTGTCTGCGTAAAAACAACGTGCTCCGTTCAAAGGATTAACCGGCAATACATTGATTGATTGCCCATTATTGGCTAACTAAATTACTGTTTTTAAAGAAAGGCGGACATTATGCAATTAGTTGCCAGGCGTGCTATCTTGGGTGACCAATGAGACTATACACCAATACCTGAAAAGATTGATCACTTTTTCGTATATTAAACTGTTAAAAGACACATCATTTGGAACAGTTTTGTGGATATTGATGGATACATTCCTCGAACAAGGTAATGGCCTGATATTGTTCCTATAACTTTAATCTGTTTTAATTTTAATATTTGCATTTTGTTTTTATTCATTTGTCGTAGCATTCAACAGAATCATTGTTTTCGCCGTGAAGTGTAATGAGACAGACAACATACACTAGGGCGAGTGTGCGGATTATGATTCACATTGTCAAACTATAAAATGTCTAGCTATTACAGTTCTGTTATAAATTCACTATAAGTATCAGCAGATCGTCTGCTTTTTATTTAGTTTCAAAATGCATACAAGTATGATCACAAACTTATTAGGATTATAAGACCAAATATAAAGACGCACATTGACTAGTATCTACATACTGGTGAGTGGACATTAACCATGTGAATATAGCAAGAAATTTATCGTGCAGTATTGTAACTTCGACCCCCACCTCGCTTCCGTGGAAGAAATCGTTATGTTATAAGTTGTGTCATGCAAAATCCGTTTGGTTATGACTCCAATACATATTTAACTACGAGTAGAAAGTAGTTTTGATTTTCTAACTTGATGAAAACAAACTATAATCTCATTAATTCTAACAGATTTTACGATTTTCAAAAATGGCGGCGCCCTGTCGGGAACATCCGCTAGTCTGAGGATAAATGCTATTTAGATTTGTTTTCACCGAGTTACAAAATCAAAACTACTTTCTACTGGTAGTAAAATATGTATTTTATTGATGGCCAATAGGATTTTGCATGACATAGCGTATAACATAACAATTTCTCTCCTGGCAGCGAGGTGGGTGTCAATATAATACTACTTACAATATTATTGTTACTTCGACCACAACCTCACTTCCGAGGAAGAAATCGTTATGTTACAAGTTGTGTCATGGAAAACCTTTATGGTCATCAATCATATACATATTTTACTACAACTAGTAAGTAGTTTTGATTCTTTAACTTCCGTGAAGCGATCTGAACACAAGTAAGATATCGTTTCAGGCTTCCACAACGCTCGCTTCGCACTCACAAACATAACCCATTTAGCACGAACTGCGGGATCCTGTGGAAATCTGTGCATGGTGACACCATCACCTGACCCCTAGGAGCAATTGACGACAAAGCAACGATTCGACATGTCGTCGTTGATGTCGAGAAATCATCAAAATGATGAGCATGCTACACACTTTCTATACAACTAACTGAAGATCGTTCCTCATATGACGTCACTGCAGTGCTCTGGCGACAGAGTTACGTAACCTGTCTGTGGTTTCGTTGGCGGGCGAGAGAGAAGCAGGCGACTTTTTGGCCACTTTTAATCGCTCGGTATTAATTAACCACAAGTTTTTAAAGAATAAATTTGGTGTTCCGCATAAGACTAACCACAAATCTTTCATATGTAATGGTTAAAAGAGTAACAAAAAACAAAGTTTAGTGGTTCTTTAATTATGAATTTAGATAGTGTCAGATTGGTTAGGAGGTTAGCCAAAACTTCCGAACGAATTGACATTCAAAGAAAACATGTGGTATATTTTCTGAGGCGGTTTTACAAATGTACATGTGTGGTCATCAACTAACTTTATCTTCAATAATTCTTTTGTTTTGCATAAATTATTCTGTTTATTAATCTGTATTGAAAGTCATTTGTACATTTCCTATAATAGCTAAACACGTCTTTCCAGTCAATCACATGCTGAAAGACAGTGTTCCAATATTCAAATGACTTGTGTGTAGTATCATTCTTAATTAGTTCATCATATAATTTCCGTGAACCTTTTGCATTACAGATAATATATTTGTATATATTTTTAATATCTGGCTGATCAAAGGCAAGTGGTCTGTTTCTTATATGATATCTCCAGTTATTTGGAATATTGTTTAACAAGTGTTGATAGTCTAAGACGTTCCCTGTATTTTGTATCTCTGCTTTAAATTTTCAAAACTTAGAAAGCCTTTTTCATCAAATATATCTTTTATACTGTGTATGCCGTGAGTAACCCAGTCTTTTATAGTATATGATGATTTGAAGAAATGATTCAACAAAGTGGTTGAGATTTGGTCTATATCATTTTCCTCAAAAGTAATTTTCTTATAGAATATCCTCCAAGCAGCTAAACATCTCTCCAATAGGGATTATCATGGTCAGATAAACAGTCAACAGTATTGGAGCCAAGTCAGAATAAATGAATTACGGGAAAGGTGTTTATAGATTCTTTAGCTTTTTATATAGTTTTTCAAAGAGGATATTTCAAATCATTAATGAAACATTCTATATCTATCATTCTGAGGCCTCTATCTTGATAAACTCTGTTTATAGTTGATCTCTTTATGTTGTCGTTTTTTCCATAAAAATTTATAAATTATTTCATTAGGTTCTTTAATGAATGTTTTAGGTGGGTTTGGCAGTGCAGAGAAGATACGTACAAGAGTTGAGAGTTTTAATAACAGTGGCTTTTCCAATAAGAGTCATATTTCTTCTGTGCCATTTGGTGAGTAATCTATTGATATGTTCTAAGCGTTTCCTTGTGTTAATCACCCATAGGTCATTGAATGAAGTATTTAAGGAAATTGAACCTATCCAAATTGTCTTCATTTTATCTATGTTCATTTAAAGTCCTGATATTTTGTGTTTCAATTGCTGCATTGAGGCTTTTTTTCAGATCCATCTAGAATTAAAAAGGATCGTCAGCATACTGTCCTAGTTTATTGTTCATTATCATTACGTGTTATGCCCGTTATGTGCAGATTTGTCCTTATCATGGTACCTAATATTTCATCTGCAAGAATGAATAAGTATGGTGAAATTGGATCTCCCTATCCACATCCCCTTTCAAGTCCAATAAAAAATGACAGATGTCAATTTTGAATAACTGATGCGGAGGTTAAGATATCTACCCTTTTTATTATGTTTGGACCGAAACCAATTTTTTTAATACCTGTATATATATATATATATACACACACACACACACACACACACACACACACACACACACATATATATATATGATGTATATGATTTTATATATATATATATATCTATATATATATTGCCAACATAGCAATTGGCACCTTAACACTTCAAGTAACATTCTGAGATTTCATTTGAAAAAATATTTCAGATGTCAGGAACAACCAACAATTTCGTTTTCCTGTACAAACACAATTCCCCCCAGGTTATACAGTTACAGGAACGTGTTTTAGAACGTAAACATGACAGCTCTTGATATCATCATACTGCCACACACCGGTGCGGTATGGCGTCACAGGTTACGTCTATATCATTCACTGAAACCTTCGAAAGTTATTCCAAAATGACCCAAAATACCATGAGCATCCTCTTAGAATGACCACTGGTATCATCACTATCAGGTAGTGATTCATTAACCCATACTCATGATGTAGACGGTTTGTACAGCAAACCTACTTTTAGCAGGAAATGGGTTTCTTGCAAATATTTTATGAAATAAAAACTGCAATACTTACCCATAGAGAAGGGGAATCCTAGTACCAATAACCATTATCACTGGTATCATCACTATCTGTTACAACATTTACCCATGCTCATGATATAGTCAGAAATGTACAGTAGACCTACTTTTAGCAGGAAATAAAGAAATAAAACAACTGCAATATTTACCCATAGAGAAGGGGATGAATTCTTCTTTCTTCAGGTACTTCCCTTCACCATCTAGGAATCGTTCGGGTCTGAAGTTTTGAGGATCACCCCACACGGCTGGATCTTGTAGAACCGAGTCCAAATTTGGCAGGACAGTCACGCCCTTGGGAAACGTGTAGCCCTGAAACTGGATGTCGTAGGGTACAGAGTGAGGAACTGCAAGTGGAGCTATGTCTGAGCATCTCTGTATCTCACTGATGGTGGCTTCGACGTAGGGAAGACTGGTCTTGTCCTTCATGGTGGGAAGTCTGCTTTGCCCAATGTTGTCCTGTATCTCCCTGAAACACTTGTCCTGAACGTCGGGGTTGTGGAGGAAGTAAAGGAGAGTCCAGCGGATGGTGGTGGCAGTGGTCTCAGTTCCGGCTATGAATAAATCTCTGACAGTTTTCTCTAGGTGACCTCCTGCAAGAACAATGAAACATCATTTCTTCAGAAATGGGCTTCACACATTGCACCCATGAAGGGAATCGAACCCACGTCTTCGGCGTGACGATCGAACGCTTTAACCACTAGGCTACCCCACCGCCCCTCCAACATACAGCAGATACCCATTTGACATAGTTTGACCAGGCATAACACAGAGTCTATATTGGTCTACTCTGAGGAATAAATAACCATGTACTGATGTCAGGCCCATTTGCTCATCTCCTGGTAACCAATGTGTTGTAGGGGGTTTCACAAGTTTTAACAAGCTTGAAACGACACATGTTATTATCGGTAGTAGATCCCAAGTATGCAAACCATTAACATATGTGGAGGAAGAACAATCTATTTGCTAATTCTGCTTTGAGATCCCTCTTGATTTCCATGAGTGACATCATAAATCTCATCTAAGAAATGTAGATTCAACCTTAATTGTTAATGTAATTTCATGCAATCATGGACTATTTTGTTATAAAAATGGTAACTTGTCAACTTACTATCAAACGTGTCGTCGCTTCCACGAAGTTTCATTTCCTTGATGTAAGCTGTGATGAAATCGTCCACATTGTCTTCGTCGTAGCTGTTTATATGCTCTTCAACATCCTTTTCAATTTCACCTTTATCAATTGTTTCCATACTCTGCATAAGAGTTTTAAAATTGAAAAAATCGCCAGGGATGAACCTTACAATTGGATATAAGTTCAATGTGTTTGCTCCCCCGAGTAGCTCCAAAATTTTCTCTGTAGCCTTTAAGAATTTGACAAACCGTGGATCATCATACTCAAACTGCTTCCCCAAACACACAGCACAGATGATATTAGCCACGGCGTTGTGCACGAGTCGTTTGCAGTCGAAAACATGTCCACCTTTTTGCTCGAGTGCTTTCAGGAAGACCGACAACTCATCTTGTATTTTGGACTCCAGAAGGGACTTCCCCATTCCAAAGTCTCTAAGTGTTGTTAATGCAAATCTTCTTTGTTCTTTCCAGTGGGTGCCATTGGTCCCTCCTACCCCTAAAATGGTAAAAGGTATATGTCTCAATCAACATGTTATGAAAAGGTCTTGCAATCACGTGTGAAATATAAGTATGGTGTTTCCCATTTTGTAAATCCAGACTTATGCCGACCAATGTAGTCCTAATCCACTGTACTAATATGATGACGTTTAACATGGGCACTTCGGAAAAATCTTACCGTCAACGAAACAGCAGAAGAAGGACCACCACTTAAATTAATTGGCATTGACGCAACTAGCTGGGAGTCTGAATCACCGACCTTCTGTTCTCTGTGCAGAGAAATGGGGAGGTAAGAATCACTGACTGACTGACTGAGTTTGGGTTTACGCCGCTTTTAGCAATATTCCAGCAACATCACGGCAGGGGACACCAGAAATGGGCTTCACACATTGTGCCCATGTGGGGATTCGAACCCGGGTCTTCGGCGTGACGAGCCAACGCTTTAACCATTAGGCTACCCCACCGGCCCAGGTAAGAATCATCCCCCACCAACAACATTATATCAACTTGAACATTTTAGATTATGTGGGCTGGCGATGTTTTTGTAGACTGCACAGCATGCAACTGACGTGTATCTGTCCAGGGCCGAGAAATAGAGACTCAAGGTCAAATCGCCAATGTTAACATGTCACATGTAGAACGTAAAATTAAAAACAAAAATGTTTTCACGGCATGTGATTTGAAAATAGGCAATGGTTCGACGTTTATGTTTTGCTGATTATGGTTTTCTCCAGGTGTGTTTATGGTTCAGTGTAAATAAGTAATCTGAACTTATTAGTTAAAGAATTGACTTCAAACCTTGCGTTAAGGGAGGTATGCTTTGGGTTATTCCGCCTTACAAAAACCCCAGTGAACACTTTTATAAAGGTTACAGAGCGGTGTTTGAATTATATCTTATAATCCCCAAGTCCTGTTATTGATCAATTCTTTCCCGTCCAAAGAGAGGGTAAACACGCCTCATGGCAAAGACATATCTGCCTATATAACCAGCTGTACAGCGTTAGTAGCACGGTTTCTGAGGATATGGCATATGAAACAGTTCAATACAGATTTCACGCCAGGCGGGTTATGTTACCTGTACATGTGAGCCCCCGTTAATTTTGGAATTCCCCACGAACTTGTATTAAAACGAGACCATCAGTTAGACTCCATGACATTGGTTGATACATGTCATGGTATCCAACTTGCATAGACCATTATCTTACCTCACACATAAATGTCGCTTTCTGATTGGCTGAGCGCTCTTCTATTATTTTCAATGTACCCCGCTTACAAGCGAGTAACATTTCAATGTAAACTGCTTACAAGCGAGTAACATTTCAATGTACCCCGCTGTCAATGGCAACTCATTTGGTACTTCATGGTAGTAATTCTTTATCTCGAATAACATTGAATCACGTATGATGGACGCAAATTACCGATGTTTTGCGAATGCAAATCGATGGAAGGGAGATAACTCTAAATCTGTTTTTCTTGTCAGCAAAATCTTGCGATGGCTACAAAAATTTGTACCCGTGCTTCAAACAATTCAAAATTAACATTAAGGTGTTTGGTAAGATAAATACGTTGTTCACTGGTCCCCCGGGGCCCATGGGTTGATGTACCATGGTATCCAACTTGCTGTACATCAACCCATGCCCCCCTCGTGGCCAGTGAACAGCTCATAATGTAAACGCTGGTTGTCACACGCATTCGCACACATGTCTTCTTTCTCATTATAAACATAACATATCCGCACCAGAACATAGTTTCTCTCTCGAGTAATTTGGATGCACTGACAGATAAACTGTACCATTTACGCTGAAAATATGATCTTATTCTACAAACAAAGGTACATCTAAAGATAAGACCACCTTCTGAGAGATCTTTTTGTCGTATTTTCACATTTTGGGAGGCAGAGAACATTACGTCTTGCTGATGAAGCAAGATGATGATGTCATGTTGGGAAGTGTTAATAAAATCCTTCGATTCATGATTGTTTAGAGAAGTTAAGCCTGAAAATCAGTTTATATTCACTGACAAACATCAGAATTAACGCTTGCTGCGATTAATTGTAATAAGGCGCCGTACACCAAATCGTCCACGCAAACTAAGCGGTACATTTTAACACTGAAAAACCTGTAGCCTCGTTTTGGATCCGGAGGGAAAGACGCTTCCGTCGTCGTCAACCCTAAGAGAAGGTTTTGGTTCTCTATGGTGGGTATACCTAATTATTTGCCTGTTTGTTCTGTATAAATTACATATACAATGATCAAGATTACATTATTTTTAAAGTGAAGAACACAAGTCAATAACGATTACTTAATGAGGAATTACGCTTGAAAGTTTCGATGCGAACGGTAGAAGCCATTTTGGAAGAATCCATTTTGTTCGCTACAGGGAGACGTTAGGCAAGGGAAGAGGGGTAATTCTCGCACTGGGAGACAACCCCTGTTTGTTTACCTTTTCGGACATCATGTACGATTTCGGACGAGGGTTCTCACTGGGGCTGTAACGAGGGGTCACACATTCTCTTCCCACAGATGTTGCTTGTCATATCTTCCTACGAACCTCTGTTCTAATACGGCCATATTTCCCGGTTCTCGTAAAATCCCCTAGCGGCAAAAAAATCGCAATACGAATTATCTTCCTTCTTTCTATCCAATCGGAAAACGTGTTACATCGACTTAGATCCAACTTGACTAATGCAAGCAAATGTGGGGCCACAAATATCCCTCCTCTGCCGGGGACTTGTGTTGATGTGACACACAAAACATTTAATGGCTAGCTTGTCCGTTGTCAATGGAGACTCCATTGATCCGTCATTACATGAGTGACTTCCGTCTAGGCGAAACGTTTGCGCATCGCGCAGGGGAAGAGGTTCCAGTTTTCCCGAAGCATACGGAAATTACCGAGGCCTTGCGAATGGTCACTTTTGAAACAACGTCGCTTATTGCACTAAATCTAAATCTCATTGCAACCAATCACGAATCCTGAACACTCGCACCATGAAAGGGCCGTATTAGAACAGAGGTTCGTAGGAAGATATGACAAGTAACCTCTGTGGGCAGAGAATGGGGTCACACAAATATTGTAAAATTTTGAATGATGGCTGATGTTTCGAATAGTTATCTTTGATGAGTTAGTGACATGTTTTCCCATTGTTCCTGCGATAATCGAGACAACAACGGATATTCTTAAGTGTCAAAAACCCCATTGGCGATATGTTTGTTTTGAAACAATTACATAAAGTGGCCATGTTAAGGGACATCGTTCATGGCTTGCCTGACAAAATGCGTTGTTTTATGTCAGCGCTCACTGTGTACTACATCACATGAATATTCTAGCCTATTGTTACCAAACACGTTTGATCTGAATTCCACTGTCATTTGTGATTTTTATTCTATCAGACAGGATGCCTCCAACAATGCGAAGAAGAAAGGTGGGACTTTCGTACACATCTAACTATGAACACCAGACCATTGCTACCTCACAACCACAAATAGGATGGAGCAAAAACCAACTTCTTGATGTGAGGATAGAGGCCGTTATAGAGGCCAAACAAGAAGGATCCGTTACCAAGTACAATGTTCACTACATTGGGTGGCCCGCCAAGTATGACTAGTGGGTGGGGAGTCAATCATTGTAACGAGGTCAAGCCTGCAGCAGACAGGCACACAGGACATTTTCATAGTTCAGCTTCTGAATTCAATAACGGACAACCTCTCATGCTCTCGTGGTGTAGATTCTTTGGGTAGTCAACCGCATTCCCATTTGGAAATCTGGTTATAACAATTACTTAGGCAAGCCAAAAATAGTTTGCCCTATTGGGTAGCAGGTACAATAATTTTACATATTTCTCTCAGTATATAAACCATCACCGAGGAACAGGTGGTTGTGATTTGGTGAAAAATACAACTTTTTCTGAAGACTTTCAGTAATGGATTCTTCTTCGTTGAAAATGGCAAAATGGCAGGTCTTAAACAGTGAATTGGTTGGATGTCAATGTTTTACTGGCAAGGACCCATGCAGAATCAGGTTTAGTTTTCTCATGAAAGAATTAATTTCTTAGTTCCTAGTAGACAGTCGCAGGTAAAGCAATTTGTTGCTTTAAGTTGTTTTTGTGAAATAGTTCCCGGGTTTAAACTGTGCAGTTAAATTCAACATGTACATTAAATACTTGTTGGGATTACTATATCGTTTATGTACAGACCATATATTTCTAGTTTTTAAACATATTTCCTGTGGTGAAACATTACGTTCTCCACTACTACCTATTTTACTTTTTCAGAGTTTATATTAATAATTGTAACAAGGAATTGTCTTGTATTTGCTAACTTAATTGGTGAGTAAATATTTTGGATATGTTTCAGGAAGGGACATCTTCGCTTTACAAAGTACACGCTCCTTTAACATGGACTCTTGCATTTTGTTCCGAAAAGGTAGGCCACGAGACAAAAAAGCAGTGGAATGTTTTGACTTGATTATTTATATTCAATAGTGTTGAGAGTAGCAACACAACAAAGAAACAGAAGAACTCGGCAGACAAATCAACAGTAGCATAAATGAAAACACATAACGCAATAATGGCAATTTCACATACCTTTGTTTTGAGCGAAAAAATCTGTTAGAAACGATTTTGGTCTTTCAGAGAAAACGTCACCATTCTTGACGAGGGCCTCCTTAATGGCACTGTATCCACTGAGGACAATGACTGGCTGATTGAAGATGTACACGCTGAAGATGTTTCCATACTGACGCCGCAGTTTGTTGAATGTTACCCTGATGTCGGCACCAATGGACAAGGCGTTGCCCACGAACGGAAGAAGAGGGGGACCAGGGGGAAGACCAGGAGGACGCCGCGTTGACAGCCATAGAATAAGTGCTACATTGATGAACACCAGTATCAGAGATGTATTAAACATCAACAGTCCCGTCAGTGATGCTATGGCAGCAAATATTGCAGCAGAGCTGGAGCTAACCATACTGGCTGTCGTTTGTGATCTCCACCCACTGAAAACTGACTTCTCTTGTCGCTCACGCAACCTTATAGAAAACGCTCATGTGACGTCAGCAGAGCTGGAGCTAACTATCTAGGCTGTGATCTCCACAGAAAACTGACCTGTTATTGTCGCTTACGCTAAACATAGGAAATGTATATGGAACCCGAGAAGGGACATTGTCGCGTTGTCGCACTGTCGAATTAAAAATATTATTCAAAGGGTTAAAATGTGGTCAAAGTTTCGCGCTTTGGGTAATTTTGACAATTTTTACTTGATTTTGAAAGGGCGACAATATATCAACGGACAATGTTCCTTCTAGGATTCCATACACGTGCTATATTTGGCGCATCAAAGATTAAGAAAAGCGGCAGCGGCAATGCTACAATCCTGTGTCCTGTTTACAAGTGTTGGCGCAACACGAAAACGACACATATTTTGACCTTGAAATATTTGTCTTCGTCCCAGTTTAATACGCCTTGCTTTAAGGCTGTACTGAATGCCGCTTTCAGCTTAAGATGTACACCGCTATCCTAACACCGTATGTATGTATGCATGCATGCATGCATGTATGTATGTATGTCTGTCTGTCAGTTCAACAGAGCGCCGATATTGATCACGTCTCTTGAGTTGTTACAAAAATGTGGAGTAGGGTTTTTATACGAAATAGGATTTACCATACTGCTATATAACAGTGTTGACAGGATTCTCTATGCTAGCAAATTATGTCGTAGCAGACATGTATCAAGTACTTCTTTTAGTTGACTCATTTTCCGTGTGATATTCCCGTGAAACTTATAGTGCAACCCGATCGTGAAACGACAGTGTGATGCTGATTTGTTGTTCAAATTCGTGAAATCATAACAACAGGTGAGATGAATGTTGATATAAAATTTGTATTTGTCTATTTATTTATTTTCTTTTATTTTGATCTGCTTATAAATTAATTAATGGGGACACGATGTTTATTTACTTTACTTGGAAATGTGATACAAATGTGCCACAATAAGTGGCAATACGGATACGTAGCAACCTTTGCCATGGCCCCTTGGAGTTTTACTTATCCGGGTTTCACTGTACATACATACATACATACATACATACATACATACATACATACATACATACATACATACATACATACATACATACATACATACATACATACATACATACATACATACATACATACATACATACATACATACATACATACATACATGAAGTTAATATAATGAAATATATGATCAACAATTATGAAAAAGACAAGATGTATATTTTTTGCAGTGACAGCAATTGCAAAGGTATTTCGTGTAACGCTCGAAGTTACCAGCTGGTGAGATATGGGCGGGCTGTATTACTACTAGCCACAGCCTGGGAATAAAGGATTCATTGGCGGAGACGCTGCCAGTCTGTGTGTCCCAACTGTCCTCATTTGCACTTTAACAGTGGCAGCCGGTGTAAGATTGAAAACATACCCGCGTTGAAAAGGTACCCGGCGGGTACTTTTTCAACATTGAATTATAACCCGGACTCACTTTTCAATGCCAGTGGTCTTTTTTCAACATTGAATAATCACCCGGCTGCCATTGAAAAATAACCCGGGTCACGTATTGAAAACATACCCTCGTTGAATAAGTACCCTCGCTGTTTCTACACTGTAAACGGACGTAGACAATTAAAACACCATTGATTAGCTTTTTACCCATGTACTTATTTACATATATTTCTAGCAATATAATTTAAATATGGTCTCTCGTAATTCCCTGTGGAATGGCTTGTGTAAACATATTTATGGTTTTATCAAAATGTTTATTCAAAATGTTGTACATACGGTGAGACCGAAATAAATCATTTGTTGAATGACTGTGTGCCTGTCTTTGATGTTTGGAGTTAGACGCCGCCGATCCAAACGGGGACATCCATATCTTTGATATCGTGATATTGTGCCGATGCACGTGCGTATAAAAAAAATGATACACATTTTGCCTGTCTTTGATGTTTGAAGTTACACGTCGCCGATCCAGACGGGGACATCCAAATCTTTGGAGTAGGGGTTGGCTTAGACTAACGCTTAGTCTCTGAATATATAATTTTGATTCTAACAAACACACCCATTTAAATTGAAAAGGAGCCCCAGGGACACCGGAGATTCGGAGACTAAGAACATCTGCATTGGGACTACACGTGCTGGGGACATCACTAATTAGAAGTCACATCATACAACCATCAGAAAACAGTATAAGTTACAGGCATATTTATTGGCCCTTACGTTAAGCCTTCTCCTATCTCCATGCTGCCATCACCTCATGTGGGTGGGCCAGTCAAGCCACCCAACTGCCTATAACAGTTTACAGTTTGGAAACTTGCAGCCCACGTTATATTGCTAGAAATATACGTAAATAAGTACATGGGTAAAAAGCTAATCAATGGTGTTTTAATTGTCTACGTCCGTTTACAGTGTAGAAACAGCGAAGATGATATTATTCAACGAGGGTATGTTTTCAATGACCCGGGTTATTTTTCAATGGCAGCCGGGTGATTATTCAATTTCAAAACAAGAGCCCTGGCGCTGAAGTCAGAGTTCGGGTAATAATTCAAAGTTGAAAAAGTACCCTTTTCAACGCGGGTATGTTTTCAATCTTACACCGGCAACAAGGCAGCCCCTACTGCTCAATGTGGGCTTGGCGAGAAAGTTTGACTCAGAAGGAGTCCGGCTATGATCTACGTTAGCGGTGCAATTCATGATGCAAGGTCAGGGTGGCAATTACATGTAAGTGGAAACGGGTGGCTGGACCATAGTAGCCTTGGACACACAAACCCCATGTCCTGAGTCTATGTGTGCTCAGAACAATAACACACTGCCCTCTACATATTCGGAATGGACCTTACAATGGGAATTAACCAGTTATATCCTCATTTAAGATTGCTATTGGACGAAGGATGTCAAGTTTGTCAATATGCAATTAGTAAATTATAATTTGTGTGACAAACCACTAAGCAGATCAATGTCGTTCAACAAAGAACGTCAGATGACGACCTTGAGTATGTAAGCGATTAGACAACAGATATGGGCAGTGTAGATCCTAGACTTGCATACGTCTGTAAGGTAATAATTACTAGTTGAGATGAAAAAATCTGAAAAACTATATATAACAGTCCGCTCATCTAGACTTGCCTCTTTAAAGAATTATTATACAGCCATGGGTTTAGCATTCAGGACAGCCTTGGAGCAGGGCTGTGTGGATCCTTCCTGCGACTGGTACCCTTTAGTTGTGTCTAAATAAACAGCGTGCGTGCGTGCGTGCGTGTGTGTGTTATGGAAATCACAGATGGTATATTTGACCATTCTGCCTTTAATGCCCAGAATTGTATCCCCGGTGCGTTTGAAGGTGAACTAGGGAAGGCTAAATGCAACCCAGTAAATGTGATCGAGCTGAAGGAACAGACTGAAACAACAGACATGATCAGTGTATATAGTGAGAGTATCTTTTAAGCATACATATTGTTTCTCTGGCTGTCGCCGCACACGTGTGAGTTTCAGGTTTGTACGTGCCAGGAAGCTGTTATTCTTCAGAAACTCGAAGAAAATCAAAGAATGAAAACTATTAGTATTCAGTGGAATATGAGAACATACATTCTGTAATCTCCTACCCTTCACAAAGCTTGTATATTGTTGTAAACTATACTACATTCTGTAATTGTCCTTACCTTCACAAAGCTTGTATATTGTTGTAAACTATACTACATTCTGTAATCTCCTTACCTTCTCAAAGCTTGTATATTGTTGTAAACTATACTACATTCTGTAATCTCCTTACCTTCACAAAGCTTGTATATTGTTGTAAACTATACTACATTCTGTAATCTCCTTACCTTCACAAAGCTTGTATATTGTTGTAAACTATACTACATTCTGTAATCTCCTTACCTTCACAAAGCTTGTATATTGTTGTAAACTATACTACATTCTGTAATCTCCTTACCTTCACAAAGCTTGTATATTGTTGTAAACTATACTACATTCTGTAATCTCCTTACCTTCACAAAGCTTGTATATTGTTGTAAACTATACTACATTCTGTAATCTCCTTACCTTCACAAAGCTTGTATATTGTTGTAAACTATACTACATTCTGTAATCTCCTTTACCCTTCACAAAGCTTGTATATTGTTGTAAACTATACTACTACATTCTGTAATCTCCTTACCTTCACAAAGCTTGTATATTGTTGTAAACTATACTACATTCTGTAATCTCCTTACCTTCACTATAAAGCTTGTATATTGTTGTAAACTATACTACATTCTGTAATCTCCTTACCTTCACAAAGCTTGTATATTGTTGTAAACTATACTACATTCTGTAATCTCCTACCCTTCACAAAGCTTGTATATTGTTGTAAACTATACTACATTCTGTAATCTCCTACCCACAAAGCTTGTATATTGTTGTAAACTATCACATTCTGTAATCTCCTTACCTTCACAAAGCTCCTATACTACATTCTGTAATCTCCTTACCTTCACAAAGCTTGTATATTGTTGTAAACTATACTACATTCTGTAATCTCCTTACCTTCACAAAGCTTGTATATTGTTGTAAACTATACTACATTCTGTAATCTCCTTACCTTCACAAAGCTTGTATATTGTTGTAAACTATACTACATTCTGTAATCTCCTTACCTTCACAAAGCTTGTATGTTGTTGTAAACTATACTACATTCTGTAATCTCCTTACCTTCACAAAGCTTGTATATTGTTGTAAACTATACTACATTCTGTAATCTCCTTACCTTCACAAAGCTTGTATATTGTTGTAAACTATACTACATTCTGTAATCTCCTTACCTTCACAAAGCTTGTATATTGTTGTAAACTATGCTACATTCTGTAATCTCCTACCTTCACACATTCTGTAATCTCCTTACCTTCACAAAGCTTGTATATTGTTGTAAACTATACTACATTCTGTAATCTCCTTACCTTCACAAAGCATTTGTATGTATATTGTTGTAAACTATACTACATTCTGTAATCTCCTTACCTTCACAAAGCTTGTATATTGTTGTAAACTATACTACATTCTGTAATCTCCTTACCTTCACAAAGCTTGTATATTGTTGTAAACTATACTACATTCTGTAATCTCCTTACCTTCACAAAGCTTGTATATTGTTGTAAACTATACTACATTCTGTAATCTCCTTTACCTTCACAAAGCTTGTATATTGTTGTAAACTATACTACATTCTGTAATCTCCTTACCTTCACAAAGCTTGTATATTGTTGTAAACTATACTACATTCTGTAATCTCCTTACCTTCACAAAGCTTGTATATTGTTGTAAACTATACTTCACATTCTGTAATCTCCTTACCTTCACAAAGCTTGTATATTGTTGTAAACTATACTACATTCTGTAATAATCTACCTTCACCTTGTATATTAGCTAAACTATATTACATTGTGTAACTATACTAGCTTGTTATTGTAATCTCCTACATTCTGTCTCAAAGCTTGTATATTGTTGTAAACTATACTACATTCTGTAATCTCCTTACCTTCACAAAGCTTGTATATTGTTGTAAACTATACTTCATTCTGTAATCTCCTTTCTGTCTTCACAAAGCTTGTATATTGTTGTAAACTATACTACATTCTCTGTAATCTCCCTTACCTTCACAAAGCTTGTATATTGTTGTAAACTATACTTCATTCTGTAATCTCCTTTACCTTCACAAAGCTTGTATATTGTTGTAAACTATACTTACTTCTGTAATCTCCTTACCTTCACAAAGCTTGTATATTGTTGTCTGTGTGTTCATTCTATGTCTCCTTCCTTTCTCATTCTGTGTCTCACCTCTCCTTGTATACCTTCCTTGTGTATTATTCTTCATTCTATGTCTCCTTTATTCCTTCTTTCTGTGTATGTTCCTTCCATTCTTGTTGTTATCGTTCTTTCTCATTCCTTGTCTCACCTGTGTTTGTATATTGTGTAAGCTATACTCTGTCATGGCCTTATTTGTGTGTGTGTCTTTCCTCTATGTCTACGTTCTGTGTATATTGTGTGTCCTTGTGTGTGTGTCATTGTATGTGTTCACCTTCCTTGTGTATCTGTGTCTCACTATGTCTCCTTCCTTGTTGTGTGTGTCTGTCTGTTGTCTTCCTTTGTGTGTGTGTCTGTGTCTCATGTCCTATGTGTGTGTGTGTCTGTGTGTGTTGATTGTGTGTGTTGTGTCTCTGTGTCATGTCTGTCTCATTCCTTGTGTGTGTGATTCTGTGTGTCCATTTGTGTTGTGTGTGTGTCCTTCGTTCTGTGTCTCTGTTCCTTTGTGTGTCTGTTGTGTGTGTCTCTGTGTCCACCCTTCACCTTGTGTTGTGTGTGTCTCTATGTGTGTTCTGTGTCTCCTTGTGTCATTCTGTGTGTGTGTTGTTCCTGTCCTGCGTTCTGTGTCATTCCTTCAAGGCTTGTGTGTTGTTCTGTGTGTGTGTGTGTCTGTGTCCTTCCTTGTGTGTGTGTTGTTGTGTCTCCTCCATTCTGTGTCTGTTCCTGTGTCTGTCTCCTTCGTTCTGTGTCTGTGTCTCATTCTGTGTCTGTGTGTGTGCTATGTGTCGTTCTGTGTCTGGCTTGTGTGTTGTCTGTGTGCCTTCATTCTGTGTTGTGTTTGTTCACAAGTTCTGTGTCTTTGCCTTCCTGTGTGTATGCTTCGTTCTGTGATCTCCTTGCCTTCACAAGGCTTGTGTTGTTTGTGGAAGCTATGCTACGTTCTGTGATCTCTTGCATTCTAGAGCTTGTGTGTTGTTTGTGGGGCTATGCTACGTTCTGTGATCCTGTCTCGGCCCACCTTGTTTGTGGGGCTATGTCTGTTTGTACAAAGCTATGTATTTGTTCTGTGCTACGTTCTGTGATTCACCTTCACAAGGCTTGTGTGTTGTTTGTGGGGCTATGCTACGTTCTGTGATCTCATTACCTTCCACCAAGGCTTGTATGTTGTTTGTGGGGCTATGCTACGTTCTGTGATTCTCCTTACCTTCACATATTTCCTTCTCTACATTCTATGATCTTCCATTTGTCCTTCCTGTGAGCTACGTTCTGTGATCTCACCTTCCATGTATATTATTTCTCATTCTACCAATCTCACCACCTTTTTATTATTTTCCTTCATTCTATCCTCCACCACCTTCCATTGTATATTATTTATCCTATCCACCATTCTATTATTTTCTTTGTTCTTCCTACATTCCTTCTCCACTTCATATTTCATGTTTCACTACCATTCTATCTGTCCTTCCATATTTATATTCTTTTCTCTTCATTCTATAATCTCACCACCTTCCACTGTATATTATATTCTTCCTTCTACATTCTATGTCTCCATACCTTCATTTTATTATTTATACTTCTACATTCTCATCTCCTTCCTTTTGTATATTATTTTCCTTCTCCATCTCTGTCTCCACCTTTATTTATTATTTTCTATTCCACACTACCTGCACTTTCTGTTACTTTCTGTCTCCATTCTTATTTCATGTCTCCTTTTATTCCATTTCTACCCTTTCCTTCTGTCCATTTGTTTTATTATATTCTGTGTCTCACCTTACTTGTATATTTTTCCTTCTTCTATTCATATTCCTTCCATATTTTTCTACATTCTATGTCCTTCCTTTATATATTGTTGTACTTCATTCTATGTCCTTCCTTCATGTATGTGTTCTTTATACTTCATTTTATGTCTCCTTATTTATATTATTTCCTTCTACTTCATTCTCATCACCTTCCACTTTGTATGTTATTTTCCTGTTCATTCTGTCATATCCTTCCTTGTGTGTTCTTTTCCTTCTGTGTCTGTGTCTCCTTATTTATGTGTGTGTCCTTCATTCTGTGTCCATGTTTTTATATTTTTGTGTCTCCATGTGTGTGTCTGTCTATCTTCCTTTCTGTGTATGTCTGTGTCTGTGTGTGTGTGTGTGTCTCCACCTTTCTGTGTGTCTGTGTCTTCACTGTCTCTGTGTCACTACATTGTGTCTGTGTGTGTCTGTCTCCTTCCTGTGTGTGTGTGTTCTGTGTCTGTGTGTCTCTGTGTCTGTGCTCATTCTGTGTGTGTGTCTGTGTGTGTGTCTGTGTGTGTCTGTCCTTGTGTGTGTCTGTCCTGTCTTGTGTGTGTGTTCTGTGTCTGATTCTGTGTCTCCATGTGTGTGTGTCATGTGTGTGTGTTGTGTGTGTCTGTGTTGTGTCTGTGTGTGTGTGTGTCTGTCTCCTTCCTGTGTGTGTGTCTGTCATTCTGTGTCCTTCCTGTGTGTGTGTTCCTTGTGTGTGTGTGTGTGTGTCTGTCTGTGTGTGTCTGTGTGTGTGTGTGTGTGTCTGTGTGTTGTGTTCTGTGTCTTGTGTGTGTGTGTGTGTCTGTGTGTGTGTGTGTCCTTCCTGTGTCTGTGTCTATGTCATTCCTTCCTGTGTGTGTGTGTCCTGTCTGTGTGTCTGTGTGTGTGTGTGTTCCTTGTGTGTGTGTCTCTGCCTTCTATATTGTTGTAAACTATACTACATTCTGTAATCTCCTTACCTTTCACAAAGCTTGTATATTGTTGTAAACTATACTACATTCTGTAATCTCCTTACCTTCACAAAGCTTGTATATTGTTGTAAACTATACTTCATTCTGTAATCTCCTTACCTTCACAAAGCTTGTATATTGTTGTAAACTATACTACATTCTGTAATCTCCTTACCTTCACAAAGCTTGTATATTGTTGTAAACTATACTACATTCTGTAATCTCCTTACCTTCACAAAGCTTGTATATTGTTGTAAACTATACTACATTCTGTAATCTCCTTACCTTCACAAAGCTTGTATATTGTTGTAAACTATACTTCATTCTGTAATCTCCTTACCTTCACAAAGCTTGTATATTGTTGTAAACTATACTACATTCTGTAATCTCCTTACCTTCACAAAGCTTGTATATTGTTGTAAACTATACTACATTCTGTAATCTCCTTACCTTCACAAAGCTTGTATATTGTTGTAAACTATACTACATTCTGTAATCTCCTTACCTTCACAAAGCTTGTATATTGTTGTAAACTATACTACATTCTGTAATCTCCTGTTACCTTCACAAAGCTTGTATATTGTTGTAAACTATACTACATTCTGTAATCTCCTTACCTTCACAAAGCTTGTATATTGTTGTAAACTATACTACATTCTGTAATCTCCTTACCTTCACAAAGCTTGTATATTGTTGTAAACTATACTTCATTCTGTAATCTCCTTACCTTCACAAAGCTTGTATATTGTTGTAAACTATACTACATTCTGTAATCTCCTTACCTTCACAAAGCTTGTATATTGTTGTAAACTATACTACATTCTGTAATCTCCTTACCTTCACAAAGCTTGTATATTGTTGTAAACTATACTACATTCTGTAATCTCCTTACCTTCACAAAGCTTGTATATTGTTGTAAACTATACTTCATTCTGTAATCTCCTTACCTTCACATAGCTTCACAAAGCTTGTATATTGTTGTAAACTATACTACATTCTGTAATCTCCTTACCTTCACAAAGCTTGTATATTGTTGTAAACTATACTACATTCTGTAATCTCCTTACCTTCACAAAGCTTGTATATTGTTGTAAACTATACTCATTCTGTAATCTCCTTACCTTCACAAAGCTTGTATATTGTTGTAAACTATACTACATTCTGTAATCTCCTTACCTTCACAAAGCTTGTATATTGTTGTAAACTATACTACATTCTGTAATCTCCTTACCTTCACAAAGCTTGTATATTGTTGTAAACTATACTACATTCTGTAATCTCCTTACCTTCACAAAGCTTGTATATTGTTGTAAACTATACTTACATTCTGTAATCTCCTTACCTTCACAAAGCTTGTATATTGTTGTAAACTATACTACATTCTGTAATCTCCTTACCTTCACAAAGCTTGTATATTGTTGTAAACTATACTACATTCTGTAATCTCCTACCCTTCACAAAGCTTGTATATTGTATATTTGTAAACTATACTACATTCTGTAATCTCCTTACCTTCACACAAATATTTGTATATTGTTGTAAACTATACTACATTCTGTAATCTCCTTACCTTCACAAAGCTTGTATATTGTTGTAAACTATACTACATTCTGTAATCTCCTTACCTTCACAAAGCTTGTATATTGTTGTAAACTATACTACATTCTGTAATCTCCTTACCTTCACAAAGCTTGTATATTGTTGTAAAACTATACTACATTCTGTAATCTCCTTACCTTCACAAAGCTTGTATATTGTTGTTAAACTATACTACATTCTGTAATCTCCTTACCTTCACAAAGCTTGTATATTGTTGTAAACTATACTACATTCTGTAATCTCCTTACCTTCACAAAGCTTGTATATTGTTGTAAACTATACTACATTCTGTAATCTCCTTACCTTCACAAAGCTTGTATATTGTTGTAAACTATACTACATTCTGTAATCTCCTTACCTTCACAAAGCTTGTATATTGTTGTAAACTATACTACATTCTGTAATCTCCTTACATTCTGTAATCTCCTTCACAAAGCTTGTATATTGTTGTAAACTATACTACATTCTGTAATCTCCTTACCTTCACAAAGCTTGTATATTGTTGTAAACTATACTACATTCTGTAATCTCCTTACCTTCACAAAGCTTGTATATTGTTGTAAACTATACTACATTCTGTAATCTCCTTACCTTCACAAAGCTTGTATATTGTTGTAAACTATACTACATTCTGTAATCTCCTTACCTTCACAAAGCTTGTATATTGTTGTAAACTATACTACATTCTGTAATCTCCTTACCTTCACAAAGCTTGTATATTGTTGTAAAGCTTGTATATTGTTGTAAACTATACTTCACGGCGACGTATTTATTCCAGCAGATTGTGAAAGACTATGACTTTCCAATGTAACATATAGCACGCCTCGAAAGCGTACAAAAACGCAACCTACAACTTTATGGATGATAACTAGCTTCTTGTTCATTGCATAGAGCAAGTTTCGACGTTAATGATCCGAAGTCGACGTCTTGCCTCAGGACTCAGGACTCAGGATTTTATTCTCATAAATCATACAAAATGATATCGAGAACATACATATATTTTGATAAATACAAAGTTCCATTTTGGCTTATATGCATATGAATATAAGATAAATGTATAACTAAAACAGGGATAATATAATTTTCGTTAAACAGGACAGTTTCTGTACCAAAGGATGATAGTTAGATGACCAAGGAGGTTAACCCCGTCAGCAAGCTGATAAGGTAATGATGTTTTTGGTAGGATGACTCCACGCCCTGTTACTTAGGAGTGTACATTGCTCTAATGCAATAAACAAGAAGTTGTTATCCATACAGTTGAATGCTTCATTTTTGACTGATTATCTTCTATAATGCCGAACAAACAATTAGTATATTGAAAACCCTGAAATTACACAGGAATTGGCTATTTAACATTCTGAGGGTGTCGGGGCTTGGGTGGATGGAAACATACTTAATTGAATTGAATTAATTTTATTGTTTTCTTACAACAATCATATTTGTTCATTACGCATCTGTCAGTGGATAACATCAAAATATGCAAATTAAAAACACGCATTAATTATTCAAACACACATGGACCTCAGCATCCGCCTGTTTACATTCCCCACTCGCATTATATATTTCCTGTTATATATTTCCTCGCAAGCATTTATTTCCATGTTTACATTGACAACACGCAATATTTTAAAATACATCAACATTTACATCTGTGAGTTAACCACTGGGTGACCCACCTCCCCTTAATTCAATAGGGCGACTATGCATCAACGGATAATGTCCCATCTAGGATTCCATACACGTGCTATTCATGGTGCAACAATAACTGAGAACGACGACAGGGGTAGTTAATGCGATAGTCCCGTTTACTGAAGTGGGACGACAAACACATATTTGTTCTTCTTTGAGAGGCATTTAGAAGTTGGGGCAGTAAGGATGGATGACAATATAAGGATGAACAACTTCTTTATTGCTGTGAGAGCGACGTTTCCGTGTAGGTTCTAACACCGTTATCAAGCAAGTGATGAACAGCATAATTATAATATGTTTGATTGGCATTTTAGAAGTTGATGGATAATAGAATAAAGAAGTTGTTATCCATAAAGTATTATACTTTTCTAGCATAATGATAGAGGAGCATATATACAAGTTAGATGAGATGTTTGTACAGTACAATAGGGATTAGGAAGCCAGACACAATAACAACACAAAGGCTTTGATAAAAGCGTTAACAATTGAAGCCTGCAAAGTACACAAAGGGATAGTGAAGCCTGTGGCAGGTGTACCCCCAGTTTGCCAGCAGCCAGCAGGGGATTACCTGGGATTAGAGGACACAGAGGAATGAGCGTGCAGGGCAAGTTGTTCCCTGTGTAATATGATCCGGGGTAATTAGGCTACCCATAACATTGACACTGTGACACCTTTCATTCATTACCCGTGAAGGTCCGAGTTAGAATATTGATCTTCAGTAACCGATGCTTGTCGTAGGAGGCGACTAACAAGATCGGGTGGTCAGGCTCGCTGAATTGGTTGACACATGTTATCGGTTCCCAATTGCGCAGATCGATGCTCATGCTGTTGATCACTGGTTTGTCTGGTCCAGACTCGATTATTTACAGACCACCGCTATATAGCTGGAATATTGCTGAGTGCGGAGTAAAACTAAACTCACTCTTTCATTTATTTCAACATACATATCATCATCATCATCAGTCTCATCAACAGTATTATGAAATACAACCATTAGGAAATATTAGCACTATCATCATGATACATACATTATTAGAAAAGCACATTATACACAATATCACATGCATACATTATTATTCATAGTCCAACAAAGTGAGATACTCTATCTCCATAAGCAAGTGGAGTCTTGACACAATCTTGCAGCAGTCTCTTCTCACGGTCTAGCCGTTCTTCAGACTGGCGATTGAGTAGATCTGGTAACATAAACTCGGGTACCAGCTCAGTTCAGTGGTAAGGAGAACTGTGTTCACCAGCTCAGGGGTAACTAAAAAGTGCATCACCTGTTGTTTTAAGAGATTAGCACGTGACCTGGAACCTTTAAACAATACCTGCTGGCAAACTAGGGACACCCCGACCAATGCTTGATATTTCAAGCCACAGTTTATCTTGTTCACTCATCTCATGTTTACAGTGACAGATGGTATGGATGAGTAGGTCTTTGAAGTGTGATTGACACAGCTCATATATGCCACTAATGGTTCTAACGTTAAAAGCGGCTATATTACAGTTTATGATTGTTACATTTCCAGAAGGCTATTGTTTATCGTTTGTTAATATCATGCTTTTCTCTGCACGATTATTATATCTATAATTTATCTGTATTCCGGAGCGGTATTCAGATAAGCACCATACTGCTTGTTTACCAATCCGGTTCCTCTTTTGGAAATAAATATGTTTAAACCATATATGCCTTGTGCACCTCCTGGGTGCCATGATGCACATAGATTCACCACAAATTTGCATTGCTGTTTAAAACGCGGTACTGTTACTGAACACGCCCCTCGAACCGCTTCCAGGAAACCAGTCCTTCGCTTAATTCCATAAAAGCTAATGGGTGCTACTAAAATGGAATGGATTTTCCCATTCTGCTATTAGAAATTATGAAGTGAACTAGTACAAGTGTGTTCTATTTTACGTGTAAACTTGTTTTGAATTGAAAGTGTCAGTTGATTAACGTATTTAATCAGTAAACACAAAGAATGTGTTCAAATTAGAGATTTATAGCAAACTCGATTTCAGCATGAGTAAAGCAATAAGCGTGGTAGGATAATTTTAATTCCGTCATTGATTTACCAGTGAAGTTTTTGAAAGGCATTTAGAAGTTGGACGAACATGAATACATGACACGTTTTATGGATAACAGCTTCTGTTTTATTCTTTACACGACGTTTCAGAGCTAATTCTTGCTGATTCATTTACATGATGAAGCACCAAGAATTAGCTCTGAAACGTCGTGTAAAGAAATTCAATAAAAAAGAAGTTGTTATCCATAAAACGTGTCATGTATTAAGTATCATTGGCTGAAAGTTCATTTTGAATATACCCGTGAAGGTCCAGGTTAGAATATTGATCTTCAGTAACCCATGCTTGTCGTAAGAGGCGACTAACGGGATCGGGTGGTCAGTGTCGCTGACTTGGTTGACACATGTCATCGGTTCCCCATTGCGCAGATCGATGCTCATGCTGTTGAGCACTGGATTGTCTGGTCCAGACTCCATTATTTACAGACCGCCGCCATATAGCTGAGATATTGCTGAGTGCGGCGTAACACTAAACTCACTCACTCATTTTGAATAATCCAGGTGCATATATAGAGGTAGACTAACAACTAGTCTCGGAAATGAACATATTTTACAGAAAAAAATATCATTGTATAAAAAATGAAATATAATGAAAAAGAGCCCTTAGACTTTCTTAATTTTCGGACTGTGGAAATCTAGACCTACTACATTTTCTAGACTTACGTGGGCTGACTTGGATATATTTGCTTCAGGGTCTTTTTGACAGACTAGTATAGAGAGATATTTCACCTGAGAGATAAATTCAACACGATTAATAGGTTGGAGGCGTTTGCGTCTATGCGCCTATAACCAATAAATAGAGAGGGTTTAAGTCTTTGTTAACTTCAGAAAATTACCCAGATATTGACTTGAATGATATCGCAACCGTATCCCCTCGGATTACAAATCTAGAGCACCACCACTCTATCGTGGACCAAACCTTGACCTTTAGATGACATGCTCATACAATTGGCAAACTGTGACACCAGTAACAGTAAGCAAGAATTCTGACCCCACAACAGCATACTAACAGCGAACGAACACGCGGGCTTTACAAATTATACCCCGGGTCTCTGTCATGACGAGTCAACGCATTAACCACTAACATGACTAGGTAACCAACCTCCCCTTAATTCAAGAGCAGGAAAGTACACACTGACAGTGCATTTAGAACACACTAACACACATGTTCAGATAATTAGAGCCACCTCCCATGACGACCGCCATACGACGGTGGAATATTCATGTCCATGTACTACTTCTATCAGTCCGTATGAAAATTTTCTCTTCCTGCCCGAACACGGCACTTTTAGGCATGGTCACTGTGTCTGATTTACATGTTCCTGATTATGAGAAAACAACATGCATATATCACTGAAAGGACATTTTATTCATTAATTGCAATTGGTTTATAACAGTGTAAATTGTTAAAATGTTGTTGTTGTATTACATTGTTTTGTTACAATTAAGAAAACAATGACGTTCTTTGAATGCACAATATATATTTATGTATATTATAATCATATCTAGAATGGGAGTAAAGAGAAATCTGCAATAAGACCATACAACCCAGCTTAGTATGATGCTTAAAATACAGCCTTGTCTAACACCTAGTTCATTAATAAAAGGTTCTGATAATTCATGCTTATTCCTTACACACTCTTTAAGATTTTCGTATATACTCTTCAACATTTTATTTATTTTACTACTAAGACCGTGCGATTGTCCCCATAGTTTATTCCGTTGCACAGAATCAAAATCCTTTGCAAAATCAATGAATAGTGCGTAGAACGTTCCACCTTTTGAGCTGAGGTATCTTTGTATTAGACTATACAGTATAAAGATATGTTCTGTTGTTGTATATCCCTCCCTAAAGCCCGCTTGACCCTCGTATATCTGATCCATTACTTCAGCCTGGTGCAGTAGTTGGTGAAAGGGTGACATTGGCAAGGACGCTTTCTCTGTGTGATATAAGTGGCCCGACAATACTTGACATATTTTGACCTAGAAATATTTCTTTACTTTACCCATATTTTAGACCATAGATTAGACCTGTGTTCGCGATTTGGATAAATTTGGCACTTTTTGTTTGGCGACAAAGCCAAAATGTCCCTTCCAGGATTCCATACACGTACAACTGAAAGGAACACCCGGGTCAGACGAGGCGATGCTGTGTACTAGAATACATTGTGGCCTAGATTTTGCACTCGATTTTAAGAGAGTTAAAAAGTAGGTCGTTTTCTTTGTGCAGCAGTGCAACAGTACCAATTAAGTCAGCTAGAAATATTTCACGTCTCCCTATGCTTAGCCTAGCTCCAAGCCTGTGCTGAATACGACGCCCATTTATGAATAGTAATTCATAGTAACAGTTAATCAATTAGAGAGGTCAAAATAAGTATACAGAAAGGAGGCCAGTCTTTTAATGGGACATCTTGTTCTTTTTATTTATAAAATCTTGAAATTATCATTTACACTTATAATTACTTGTGCAAGGCTGCTTTTTGATAAAAACTGTTGTTCAAAATGCCACAAGAAGACAAGGCATCTAATTGGTTCAAGCGTTCGTTCGTCACGCCGAAGGACAGGGTTCGAGTTCCCACATGAGTACAATGTGTGAAGCCCATTTCTGGTGTCCCCCGCTGTGATATTGCTGGAATATTCCTAAAGCGGCATAAAACCATACTCACTCATACTAACTCAAGTTTTAATAGGCTAACATGGTTGTATAAAGCAATATCAATGTTTCATATTAGAATATACAAGGAGTTCGTGACTCTTAAAACGAAGCTATAGAAAAATGTCTCCATCAGCATGACTTCTAACGAAGTGACGTCAGTGTTCGTTCGAGGGAGACTGGTGATTTGAAACTGATGGTGATAGTTCTACAAACATACCATTCCCCAGTGGAAGGTTTAGATCAGTCTACAAACAGCTTTGGAGGATCACATATTCGATTAACAACAAACGTAAGTTCACCATTCTGTGTCAACAATGTCGAAGATGAAAATCTGAATGGGCCGTGCCACTGGGCGGCACTGGAGAAGGGGAAGGGGAGATATGTAGCCAGGGACACAGCGATGGGGCCAGCTCACTGACACACATACAATCGGGACGGGCCTTTCCCGCGGTCGTGTGTTTGTTTGTTCGTCTTAGCTGAGCTGACGGCAATTGCGTTATCGGCGACGCACCAAAGGAACTGAAGTAAACAGATGCCGAATATGTATTACCTTCACGGTAGCAGCATTATGAGTGTCTTCACAGGGTGTTACTGTGTGTGTATGCGAGTACGTATGCCTGGCCTGTGTATGGATGTGTACATGTGCAAGCGTGCGTACGGATGTGTGCGTGCGTGTGTGTGTGCGCGCGCGCGTGTGCGTGTCCGTGCGTGATATTGCGTGTGGTGATTATCAATACCCTTGACCGTTTTGTATGTAAGTCGCTGCTCTTGTATTATATGACCTGTGAATTTGTACTGCCATACAAATCACACCCATCATCATCATCATCATCATCATCATCATCATCACACTTTCAATGTCCACTTCCTGTATGCAGTTTCGAGCATAACGTTCTCCACAACGTCTTCCGCCTATACAGAGAAGTAAAAAACCAAACACGTATCCATCGCTGTTGTGGCCATACTTTATGTCCTTCACATTGGCGTTTATCACTGTTTGGGCTGAAATCATACGCAGCCCTGGTGTTGCTGTATCTATAGAGCTGACTTTGGTGAGTATCACGTAATTGATGCACCCGCGCTGACACGTGGTCAGGTTGGTCACGTGCTGGCCCTGCGTCTGATAACGTTTCCACAGCCTTGTACTTTTTGCTTGGCAATACGTGTACAATCTGGCTACGGGAAACTCCGACTAGCCTGTCTGCTGTCGGCCGATGGCGTTGTTGCCTTGAGCTTCAGTCGTGGCATGTTTTGAACAATTCACTTCTTGTACAATTGTGATGAGAGATACATGAAAACCTATCGTGTTCTTAGCCCGACCATCTATGTTGCACCATGTTGGTGTTTGATCACCATGCTCCAACGTGGTTGCGTTTTACGCACTTTTACGATAGTTTCGGGCCGTACTGTATTCTACCCGCACAAAACACGCCCATACTACAGCACCGGTGGAAAGCGTAACCCGGGGGCATGCACGTTTGGACTCATAGGCGGATCCAGAAATTTTCAAAGGGGTTTATAAACATTGTGTTGCTTCCAGTTAATGTAGGTTTTCAGGGCAATGAAACATCAGATAATCTTGCTAGATCAGGATTGTGAAAGGATGGGGTTGATAATTGTTTTAATTTAAGCCTTGCCAAAGAAATTTTGAATGTGCCATTGTGAAGTCGGTCGTCATGAAGTGGCAAACCTTGTGTGATGTTAGATTTATTGGACGACAGATGTGCAGACGCTGGGCAATACAGGAGTAAAAAAACACACACACACACACACACACACACACACACACACACACCTTCCCCCAACCCACCCCCCGGATATGCCACTGGGTCTGATGTTAACGAATCCTGGTACCGGATTAGTGCCGATACTTATCTCATCCAGTTTTGACAAGCACCTGCTTCAATGAGAGCAATTACTGCACTGGCATATCTTCAGTCAGATAATGGAACTCTGTCACCTTGACCCGTGTCTGGCTGGTAACGCCAAACCAGATTGTTCTAGCTACCAATGAAACAACATTGTGTTTTGTATTAAATGTTCATAACAGTGAAGATACGGGTTAGAATTGTTCTTCAGTAACAGTAAGAGGCGACTAACGGGATCGGGTGGACAGGTTCGCTGACTTGGTTGACACATGTCATCGTATCACAGTTGCGTAGAACGACGCTCCTGATGTTGATCACAGGATTGCCTGGTCCAGGCTCAATTATTTACAGACCGCCGCCATATAGCTGGAGTATTGCTAAGCGCGGCTTTAGGCAACAATCAACCAACCAACTAAATTTTCAACAGGACTATTCCAAAACTGAATCCAAATTGGGACAATGCTTTATTAGAACGCCATTTATCAAGCCTAACGTCAAGTTGTCTTGAAGGAAAAACGTGAAATATAAAGTTTATTCTGAGTAACATAATATGATACACATTGGTATGTTATATTATACGCTGTGTGGTTTTATGGAGATTGCAAGACAACTTATTTTGTTCTTGGTGTTGCCTTCATTTTGAACTGCTGCGGGTGAGTGACGATTCCGGGGAATCTTTTCAAGGGCGGGCACATCCCGCCTGCAGGTCGGAATTCGAACTGTTGGATCATGCTAGCAGTAAACAGGAAGAGTTCCATTCGTGCCAAGGCCTCACCAAGGCATGCTCGGTGCCCTGAATATAACACAGATAGCACATTTAGCATCGATTCCGAATAACAGAATGATTTATACCCCACCAAGGGATGCTCGGTAAGATGAACATAACACAGATAGCACATTTAGCATTGATCCGGACGAGTATCATTGTATGTACTAATCCTTATGCTGAATATACGTATCTTTATACTGAGAGAGGGATCGTATGAACAGATCACTATACCGACAGAGACAGGGGTCGTGCCGAAAGACATACTGACAGACACTGATCGTATGTACAGATCCTTATACTGACATGACAGGGGTCGTGTACTCATGTAGCTATGACGACAGATAAAGGGGTCTTGAATTAATTCCCCATGAAAAAGACAAACGTATAAATAATGTCACTGGGTCTGATTTGCCGTGGTTGTTATTTAACGCCGCACTCAGCAATATTTCAGCTATATGGCGGCGGTCTGTAAGAACTCGAGTCTGGACCAGACAATCCAGTGATCAACAACATGCGCATCGATCTACGCAACTGGGATACGATAACATGTATCAACCAAGTCAGCGAGCTTGACCACCCGATCCCGTTAGTCGCCTCTTACGACAAGCATTGGTTACTGAAGACCAATTCTAACCCGAATCTTGACGGGTTCATTGGACCCAAGTTGAGTTGCTATAATAAAGTCTTACCTAGGGAGAATGGGATGTGTTCATTCATCTTCTGAAACCTCCCCGCTGTGTCCAGAAATCTGTCTGGCCGGAAGTTCTCAGGATCACCCCAGACATCCGGTTCCTTCAGGGCAGAGCTCAACATTGGTAATACGGTGATTCCTTCTGGGAAAGTGTATCCCCGGAACTCTACATCACGGGAAACAGAGTGAGGTAGATTGGTCGGCACGATGTCAGCACACCGCAGTATCTCGGCAACCGTGGCCTCGACATACGGCAGGTTGATTTTGTCCTTAATGGAGGGTCGTCTGCTCTGCCCTATGTGTTCTTGGATCTCCTTGAAACACTTCTCTTGCACCTCCGGATAATTAAGGAAATACGCCAGACCCCATCGGAGGACAGTAGTTGTGGTTTCAGAGCCAGCGATGAACAAGTCACTGAGACACTTTTCCAGATTCTCGTCTACAAGAAGGATTCAAAAACCAAAAATAATTTTAACCTCTGCATGTTTTTAAGAAGATATGCATTAAAATCTCGTAGTTGAATTAATGACGTCAGTAAACCACCGTTGTTTCAGCTCGGTTGTCCTCAAGTGGAAAAACCTGCTGCATTATCCCAAACAAAAGATGTCATTAGACCATTATTTGGCAAAGGATATTCTGAATCTCGATTATGAAAGAAGGTGGGTTCCTCCTCGTATAGACATTACTAGACTTTCATTCACAGTGACACAGTATTAAATCTTTAGAATGAATTGTAATGTGCATGGTGTATCGTTTTTGGATTATTTATTAAGCTTTACCACACATAGTCGTCTTTTGTCCTTGCTGGTGGCGATGTTTCATGGCCTTGATATAAGCAGAGGTGAAGTTGGTGACGCTGCTGTCATCGTTGTCCGTGTTGATGTAGATAAACGGTCGAATTATTTCTTTATCAATTATAGATACATTTCGAAGAGTTTGCTTAAATTTGAATAAGTCCCCAGGTAAATGGCGAACAACGGGCAAAAAGTTGAGAACGTTGGCTGTGTGAAGGTTCCTGACGTTCTCGTCCAGACATTTCAGGAACTTGACAAACAAAGGATCGGTATATTCGAACCGTTTTCCAGAAACCAGTGAACTTATAACGTTTGCCACTGCCTTGTTGAGTGTTCGGGAACAATCAAAGTCTGTGTCGACGCATTCGTGGATGGCCTGGAGAAAGAACGACAACTCTTCCTGTATTGTATCCTCCAGAATTGTTTTGCCCATTCCGAATTCTTTTAGAGTAGACATGCTGAACTTCCGATGTTCCCGCCAGATGGAACCCGTTGAAAACACAAGACCTAAAGCAAAACAAAACTTTAATGCATGATATGCATTTAGTTCATTATATTTGCAAGAATATTTCACATCAGTCAATTTCATCGAAGAGTTTATAGTGTCGTTAGGGTGATGTTTAGACACTGACTGCATGTACAATGAATGTACCCTCTGTGATACAGTGATCTACATATTGATATTATGGCGTCTCTCACAATCGTCTTACATTTCAGTGTGCCCGTGAAGAGGTTAGAATTGGTCTACAGCAGTACCATGCTTGTAAGAGGCGACTAACGGTATCGGGTGGTCAGAGTCGCTGACTTGGTTTACACCTGCCATCGCATCCAAATTGCGTAGATCGATGCTCATGCTGTTGATCACTGGATTGTCTGGTCCAGACTCGATTATAATATACAAACCGCCGCCATACAGCTGGAATATGGCTGCGTGCGGCATTAAGCAAACAACAGACTTACATTTGAGTGAGGAGCTGGAATATGGCTGCTTGTGGCGTTAAACAAACAACAGACTTACATTTGAGTGAGGAGTTAATGAGTGGGTAAGGGCTAGGGACATCAGAAATGAGCTTTACAGGGTGTGTGTGTGTGTGTGTGTGTGTGTGTGCTCTTTGATGATACTGTAACCGTTGAGGACGATGACTGGCTGGTTGAAGATCAGGCCCGGGGAAACGTTCACGACTTATGATACCCTGAACCGTTATACATATTTTACAATGTTACAATGTTATATTGTTAAAAGAAACGTGACATGGAACACGGTTCTGTGCCATCTGCAGATGAACTGGATATTGATGGACATATTCCTGATATTATGAATACAAATTGCCATTGCCACTGAGTTAAAATTTAAAGTCACATCAGCAGTATTTCAGCCATATCGTGACTAAAATAATTGTACATTTATAAATGAATAAAAACAAGTAATTAAATCTAAAATATGTTTACTGTAAATGACAATACAATATAAACACAGGCTATAGATTGCCAACAACTAAAGGCAGATCACCATACTAGGGACAAATCGTTTTAAAGGTATGGGGATGAGAATAAGTTATATAATTAGTAAATGTGCCTCTAGTTGTGTTGATTGATGCTCATTCAGGCCGTGCAATTAATAGTGCGTGTAAGGACAGTGTCTATTCAAGTAAATGTACCTTTTCCTTTCGAAAAGTGATCGGTTAAAAATGAGGGCGGTCGGTGCGAGAAAACATCGGCGTTCTTGACAAGGGCCTCTTTGATGATACTGTAACCGTTGAGGACGATGACTGGCTGGTTGAAGATGTACACACTGAAGATATCTCCATATTGGCGTCGCAGTTTGCTGAATGTTACCGTGATGTCGGCGTCCATGGAGAAGATGTTGCCCACCAGTGGTAGAAGAGGGGGACCAGGGGGAAGACCAGGAGGACGCCGTGTCGACAGCCATAGTAACAGTGACACGGCGATAAACACCAATGCCGTAGATGTATTAAACATCAACAGTCCTGTTATCAAGGTGAAGGTCGCGACTGCATAAACACAACTGTAAAGAGTCATGCGCAGAAGTGGCCGTTCCAAAAGTATCTGAAAGAATATGTATATTAATTTCGCTACATGCACCCTGTCTTAGTGCGGCGTTAAACACCAAACAAACAAACGAAATAAACACCCTGCAGCAGAATGATTGTATTAGAAGCATAGTATTGAAAATGTGCAGCTAACTGGAAACACTATCTTCGTGCTCATCTTTCGCTCTCTAGGCAACTGCTGCATCAATTACATTACTGAGGCAGTTTCCTTACATCATTCACCTGATGAAGGAGTAAAGATATACGGTATGACTTCCTCCCGTATCCCCCCTAAAGTTTAATGATGAGGAGTATAAACATATGCTTTTCCTGCCTGGTGTCGAGGGCAGACATGCTTTCAAGCGTTCCCACCAATGTGACAACAATGTGATAAAATAACACCTCACAAAGGCAATTTCGACAAAAAATATTCATGTGGGATTGAAAGAGAACCACTACTCAACATAATCTGGTGAAAATAATTAGTGGATGGCGAAAATTCAGAGAAATTTCAATGGATTTGTGAAAGTGACTGTACACATTCAGTGGACTCCATATTCAACATGAGGATGTGTGTGAAGGGATTCATTCAATACATGTAAGTAAACCTCCTCCATTGATTGAGAAGATAGAACTCATGACACCCCATGCTCTAGTATAATTTGACATTTATAACTGCTTACTTAACAATTTGGACTTAGTAAACAAATGACTGACACACCCGGCAACTCAAATCGTCGGCGCAGTTCCCCCATTTCTCCCCAGTTGGATATTTCATTCTCCATTTCTAAGAGGACAAGATCCTTGTCAGACAGTTCTGTTTTCACCATTGAAGAACCAAGAATGGCAAATTTAGATATCGTTCCTCAAATTATTGAGGCCCTCAACTCACCTACAGTTTTGGAAAAAGTAGGAGTAGCTCTAGCTGAAATGATTATGCCCCAAATACACCTGACACTTGACAATAAACTTAAGTCCATGTTGGAAGTGTTACATGAGAATAAAGAGAAGATTGCCTCACTGGAAGAGCAAGTTACTGATTTGACAGGAAAACTAAAGGCAAAAGACTCACACCTCGATGATATCTACCAGTACAGTCGCAGAAATAATGTTCGTGTATTCGGTATAAATGAAGAGACAGAGAAAACACAGATGACATTGTGATTGAGTTAGCTGGTAAGATTGGTAGGAACTTGACTTGCAGGACATCGAGAGAAGTCACAGGACCGGTAACCCTGCTAATTATACAGGGGGAAGATCTAGACCAATACTTGTGAAATTCACGTCATATCGGGGAAAGAGGGAGTTAATGAAAAATCTGTACAAATTGAAGGGAAGTCAACATCAGTCGAAAATCTTTATTAACGACGACCTCACAAAAGAGAGAGCCCGTATTGCTGCAGATGTTCGCAAACTGGTTGTGTCGAGAAAGTTGTCTGGATCCTGGGTAAGAGATGGTATCATTTTCGCCAAGAATCTTGATGGACATGTCAGTCTCATCACCAAGAGATTCCAGTTCGACAAGTTAATCGAGTCACTCAAACTCAAAGTCCGCCTAAGACTGTCTCAGGAGCAGAGGAGGATACTGGAGTTCACGGATGTTGACGACAGCGAGGAGGAAGAGGTAGTCTGAGTGAGAAATGTGCGCGATCACCTCTAACTTGTACATATAACTGTGCTAACCGTGTACAAAAACACATTCCATGTATGACACGTGCGTTTGTTTACAAACAACAGCGAGTGACGGGCCTTCGTTCTGATTGGTCGACCCTCACTGCCACCACCCAATCACTGATCAGGATATTCGCCCTGCCACGGGTGAACCCGTACCGCTTGGGATGCTGCATGTTGTTTACTGTTGAAACTGTCACGCAAGTGTGAGTGTTGATCGAACTTAATATACGAACATGAACAATCTTAATCAGATAAAGTTGTTGCTTTGTTTTGTTTTTTTTGTTTGTTGTTTTGTTTGTTTTTGTTGTTGTTTTTTATTGTTGTTGTTGTTGTTGTTGTTGTTGTTTGTTTTGTTTTTTTTGGGGGTGGGTGGGGTGTGGTTCAATGTATCTTCATTTACGAACACTGAAAACTGGACTTGTACACAATGTGACTTTGCACAAGGAAACACTTTCCCTGATACTTGCAGGTTTGCCTTATTTTAGTCCATGTATGAGACTACGGTTTAATTTACAGATGTGAGTTTACATCCACTCCATTTATTCTCATTTAAAGAGGAAATCCACAGTTTTACGTTTATTTACACATTGCATCCCTTAAATGCTTATTACAATGTACACAAAGAGTCGAAGCCATTATTTTCTTTATCATTCCCCCACGAATAATGGGGAACTTTCTCATTTTTCTAACTTTATCATTAATTGTTTTGCTTTCATCCTTCAACAGTTTGTTGAAATTACCTGAATCTCAAGATGCCTACTATTTAGTTCATGCGACAAACATATTCTCAAATGTATCTAATGTTACAAAAAGTAAGATTATAGTTTTCTCTATTCATGTAAACACACCATTGCATGTTCATAAATGCATCCAGGTGATAATGATGATTCTACCATGAATCAAGAAAATACTAGATTCTGATTGGTTGTTTAGAAAAATCAGACGGCATCAATTGTGGATTGACGCTCATCTGATTGTAAGGCCGCTTCACCGCGCATTGACAAATCTTATTGTGAGAACTACTTCCGTTTGACCACAATGATGGCGGATCATAACAACTCCATGGATTTTGAGAGGTTCCAATTGAAATTTAGTCGCCATCAATTCAGTAAAGCATGTCTCTGATTTTCAAACACACTAGGTTTATCTCCTAAATAAATCCCAATTTTCTGTTTCAATTTTACTTGTGAAAATATTTGATGAGTGTTGACATAGATTTGTATGGTCAGAGAATTGGGGTGTTTCATGGTAAAATCTATAGTTCTTCAAAGGGCAAGATTGATCTTATTACATAGTACCTTGTATTATTTTTCTTTACCCTGGGTCTCAGGGGTATACAGTTGTTTCTTATGTTGTTGATTTGCTGTGGGGATGTCCATCCAAACCCTGGACCCATTATACCAAACAATAGATCTAATTTGAATATAGTCCATATAAATGTGCGTAGCTTAAGGGATAAAATTGACATCATCAATTTTGAACTGAAAGATTATGATATCATCTGCATAACAGACACATGGTTACATCCTGATATCTTAGACAATGATATTATGATAACTGGATTTCATAAACCTGTCAGACAAGATAGACTTACTCGAGGAGGAGGGGTAGCAGTTTATGTACGTGAACATATCTACGTTAAACGTATGGAAGATCTCTCAATAATGGGCTTAGAATCAGTATGGGTAAAAGTTTCTTGTAGAAAACATCATACTTTGATCGGCACTTTCTACCGTGCTGATAAAAGTAATCGTTACTGGGATCTTATTGATATGTCAATTGGAAACGCATCTGATTTAGACATAGATATGGTAATTACGGGGGATTTTAATATTGTTTATCTTAGTAATAAAAAACAGCGTCTAGATGAACTTCAAGCACGATATGGCCTCAGACAGATTATAAGTACACCTACAAGAATGACCGAGTATTCTCGGACACTGATAGATCTGATACTTGTTTCTAATTATGTAAGTGTAAGTTCATCGGGAGTCCTTGATCCTGTGTGTAGTGACCACTGTCCAGTCTTTCTTAGCATGAACCATCCCAAGCCTAGCAATCATACCTATAGAAGAAAGATATATAATTATTCCCTGTTAGACATTGAAAGTCTAATTTTATATCTCCGCGATTCTAATTGGGATTCACTTTTAGATATTGATGATTTGGATTCACTTGTTGATGGTTTTACAGACATCCTTGTAAGTGCATGTGATAAGTTTATTCCAAACAAGATCATTACGGTTAGAAATGAAGACAAGCCATGGATGAATTCCGAAATACGTAGACTTATCAGAAAACGTAACCGTAAACACAGACTTGCAAAAAGACGTAATTTACCCTCTGACTGCGAAGTTTTTAGAACCACAAGGAATAAGGTAGTGTCAGAAATTAAAAAAGCGAAAGAAAGGTACTTTTTATAATTAGATAGTATGATAAACGAACAGAGTCATAATAAGAAATGGTGGCAGCTTATTAAATACTATCTGAAGAAAAATGTTATCAACATCGTTTCCTTCCATTTCCCATGAAAATGTCATTTATGATGATCCTACATCTATAGCTAATATCTTTAACGATTTTTTCTCTGCCCAATCTACGGTTGAAGATACAGAATGTTCCCTCCCACCCTTATGTAGTAAATCATTGAACTGTTTAGCAAACATTGAACTAACCCAGAGAGATGTTGAAGATATACTTCTTTCTCTAGACGTTCGCAAAGCGACGGGCCCTGATGGTATTGGTAATAAATTCCTTAGGCTTACTGCCAAAGTGCTGTCTTAACTTCAATATTAAATAAGTCTTTAGACATAGCAAATATTCCCAGTACATGGAAACGTGCTTCCATAATACCCATTCATAAGAAAGAAAGTGTTAATGAATGTAGCAACTATAGACCAGTGTCTCTCACATGTTGTTTATCTAAAGTCTTTGAAAAATGTGTTCACAAATACGTCTTTAAATTTTTTAAAGACAATGGTATTATAAATAAATTACAGTCTGGTTTTGGTCCTGGTGATTCAACAACTTATCAATTATTAGATTTGTATAACTTCATTTCAAGTGCCATGGATAAAGGTAAAGAAGTAAGAGCTGTCTTTTGTGATATAAGCAAGACCTTTGATAAAGTGTGGCATAAGGGACTTCTATACAAATTACAATCATATGGAATATGTGGTAAATTACTTGATTGGTTTGATAGTTATCTTCATGAAAGAGTTCAGAAAGTTGTTATAAACGGTTACAACCCGAGTATAGATCTGTATTAGCCGGTGTCCCCAAGGATCTGTGCTTGGGCCATTGTTATTTCTTGTGTATATAAATGATCTTGTTGAAAATATAGATTGCCATATAAGACTCTTTGCTGATGACACTTGACTTTATGTTATAATAGAAGATCCTACCGATGATGCTATGCGCCTCAATAAAGATTTAGAAAGGATTTCTCAATGGACAGTGCGGTGGCAAGTTAAATTCAATCCTTCTAAGACTGAAAGTATACAGTTTAGTAAAAGACGTTCCATAGTGATTAGACCGAGATTATTTATGCAAAATATTCCTATAAACAAAGTTTCCGAGCACAAACATCTAGGCCTCTGGTTTCAAAAAGACGCAAATTGGACTGCACAGATAAATTCTCTATTTGATAAAGTTTCACCAATGATAAAGAAATGGGCTTTACACATTGTGCCCATATGGGGACTCGAACCAGGGTCTTCGGAGTGACGAGCGAACGCCTTAACTGCTAGGCTAAACCACCGCCCCCTTCTTCAATGGAAGGAGCGAAAGTCGATGTTCGCCACACGCAGCTGTTTCAACCCTTCAGTGTGTGTGTGTGTGTGTGTGTGTGTGTGTGTGTGTGTGTGTGTGTGTGTGTGTGTGTGTGTGTCAGACAACAGGCGTTGGTGATAATAACACACGTCTACGGGTATGGCGTCGACGGGGAGAACGTTACCATCAGGACTGTGTTGTGGAAACAGATCGATGGGGTGGAGGAAGCAGTATGGTGTGAGTGTGTGTGTGTGTGTGGTGGTGGTGGTGGGGGGGGGGGGGTCAGTCATCATCACAAAACCGCTCTGGTAGTTTGTCGTGGCAGAGTGAATGCCCTTTACTACCGTGACTCCATTCTTCAGAACAACGTCGTTCCCTTCTTTAACCAACATCAAGATCTGAACACATTCCAACAGGACAATGCTCGAGCGCACACTGCACGCCTTGCAACACAGTTTCTGGCAAACAACTACATTCCTCTACTTCCATTGCCCGCATCGTCACCAGATTTGTCTCCCATTGAACACTTGTTGGATTACATCGGCCAACGCCTCTCACGTCGCCCACAGATCAACAACCTTGGGGAACTTGAGAATGCCTTGCAACAAGAGTGGAATGCATTGCCTCAAAACATTATTCAGAGACTTATCAGTTCAATGAGGAGACGTTTCACAGCTTGTGTTGCTGCTAACGGTGGTCATACACGTTACTGACTTTCCAATTTGACTCCATCTTTCTTTCATTGTCAGCTGAATTAAAACTTCACTGTTTTGCTGGATTGTTTCTGTTTCTTTTTTCTTTACAAATATCGATTATCAAGAAAAACACTATATGTTATGTATAAATCCTTTATTCTGCCATTATTTGATTATTGTAGTTGTATATGGGATAACTGTACAGTTAGCCAGGCATCAATGCTTGAAAAATTGCAGCTTGATGCACTAAGAACAATATGTGGGGCTACAAGGGGAACAAGTCATAATAAATTATATTCAGAAACTGATCTTTTACCTCTAGCAGAAAGAAGGCGCATTCAGAAACTGACCCTATTCCATAAAATGATACATAACAAAACACCAGATTACTTAAACAGTCTCGTGCCAGAATCTGTCTCTGTTGCAAACCCATATAACTTAAGAAACTCTTCAAATTTGCACAAAATCGCTATAAGAACTACTTCATATGCTAAATCATTTTTGCCCAGTACTATTGAACTTTGGAATTCTTTACCTGAAGAACTCAGACTTATACAGTCACCAAGTGAATTTAAAAACAAGAATACACTATATTGTAATACTTCATTCGGATTTGATATCAACATTGGAAACAGGTTCTGTCAAATAATCCACTGTAGACTCCGATTAGAATGCAGCGATTTAAATGCCCATATAGTAAGTAGATTTATATCCGATAACCCATCATGTATTTGTGGTGCCGCCTTCGAGGACACCCTTCATTACCTTTTTATATGTCCCAATTATGATGCCATAAGAAACGATTTATTTTATTTCAAACATGGATATAACATAAATGACGCTCTGTATGGTAACTTAGAATTACCTAGATCTATAAATCATGATATTATCAGATCTGTACATACCTTTATTACCAGTTCAAAAAGATTTAATCTGTCTTAAGTTTTCATCTGTCCCTTTGCAGAACTAAAAGTATTTGTGGCTGTGTGGATGTTCATATTCATGTATATTGTATGCATATTGTTATTTATGATACCATGTATTTTTGTAATATTGTTATGAAATGTAAGTCGCATAAATGTTGTTTTGTCTGGAGAGGCATTAATATAAGCGTTTTGCTTGTTTGCCGATCCAGTTTCTGAACAATGTATCAGAAATAAATATGTTTAAACCATATAATATGAATTGAATGGAAGCAGGTTGTATCCTATGTCCTGTTCAGATTAAAGTGCCAATATAGGTACATACACACACGCGCGCGGGCCCGCGTGTGTGTGTGTGTGTGTGTGTGTGAGAGAGAGAGTGTGTGAGTGAGAGAGAGTGTGTGAGGAGAGAGAGAGAGAGAGAGAGTGTGTGTGTGTGTGTGTGTGTGTGTGTGTGTGTGTGTGTGTGTGTGTGTGTGTGTGTGTGTGAGGGGATACGGGCAGTCTTTCCGGATATACACTAGAGGCCAAAAGAAACCAAAAGAAACGTTACCCTCCTACCTTTATGAATTCCTGAAAACATTCAAAGAAATTTTAGGTTTTAGTTTACAAGAAAGCTTAACAACACAGCTTTATGCACATCTCAAACGCATTCATATTTTGGTGAAATGCATCTTTTTCAGAAGAGTGAAATTGTCCTATATTCGTCCATGCCTAAATAAACCAATAATAGTGATTTTGATGTCCTAAAGAAAGGTTGAAATAAAATTCTTCTATGGGACAATGATAACCCATTTAAAGTCACCATTTTTCAACTATTAAAACAAGAAACAACTGTTGTAGAGTGTGTAGAATTGTAAACTAATCATTGCTATGATTTCAGGCTTTTAAAACATTTTCTGCTAATTTGCATGAGTGAAAACAAGTGAAACGTGTCTTTGATATTGTGAAAAAATGTTTAGGAACATCTAAACTTATCTTTGTTAACATTTTTGCTTGCAAAGTAACATTTTTCCATGTTCTGTTTAGCAATATCAATCGCCAAAACGCAGCAATATTCAAGCAGCATTTACATCCATTTCACATGTAGAATGATTCTATAGGGTATAAAGAGAGCCTAGAAGACATGATCTGATACACAAGTACGAGAAATATGCCACGATTAACAGCTGAAGGGAGAGAAAGAGCCATTGGGATGGTGCGGATGGGGTCGACATACAATGCTATTGCCAACGCCCTCGGATGCCGCCGGCAGAGGCCCAGATAAGCTGCATATCCGGGTAAAATACGCATAGAAAATTTCAAATTACGCATTGAAAAATAATTGTTGCGTACCAATTACGCATTTAAAATGTTAGATACGCAAAAAGTTTAAAACAAATGCGTACGGAATATATTTATAAAAATCGCTTGCGTAATGACAAAAGACATCGATTGCTATCAAGTTGTACTGTTAGTATAGGACTAGTGTTGTACTGTCAGTAAAGGATGAGTGATTTTTTTTATGAAATCATTTCCATTATATTTAAGTTAGCTTTGATTAGGTATGACATAAGGCAGAACATGCCTGCTTAGTAAACTTACTCAATGACATAATGCTTAGGTGAGTAAAATGACTGGGAAAATCCACCTGTAACAATATGGCCTTGGGTGAATGTGGAAGAGTGCCTTTACAGTTTACTTATACAACCGAAATACTGGTGCAGACTTCTTAACATGCCTGACTATAGATTACCAAAACAATGTTATTTTATGCTATTATCTCTAGACAGGGTGAGACGAATTTCATGGGCAACTAGAATTAAAAATATTCTTTTTCAATTTGGTTTTGGATTTGTTTGGATAAGCCAGGAAATTGGTGATGACAAAATATTTATTGAATCATTTAAACAGAGACTACATGATAATTTATTCCAATCTTGGCAGTCATCTTTGGACAGTAGCTGTATAATTTTAAAGGTTAAATATTTATAAATATAATTTCCTAAAATGAATCAATATCGAATGCATTTTACAACCTCTAAAACTATTCTTAACAATTTACTGTTCCGTACATCATCCAAAAATAAGGGATTTTGCAAAGTTCATATTTCGCGCCCATTAGCAAACAGTCAAAATCTTACAGTATATTATATTTTCCACCAATCGGATGGCCCAATTTCGTTTCTGCGGATCTGCTCAGATCACTTGAATGTCAAGGCCATCTAGATCTATGGCCGACAAGTGAGTATGATTGCCGATGGTTTTGGAGAAAATGCCTGCTTACTGTCGAGGAAATGATTTGTAGATGTTGCAATAAGTTTTTAGACCCGTGGAATGCCGCTGCCGATCGAATCTAGCCCTACATAGGTGCTGTCAGCGTGGCTGGAATTAATAAACGAATTTAGTACTATACATCGCTTTAAATTAGATAATTATATAGACCAATGTATCCCACCGTAACATGAATTCGGCGTTCTCCTGTTTTCGGCGATCGTACTTCTCGCGTGATTTCGACCGAACGCGCGCGAGGTCAGGGGTCAGTATGCAAATTTCCTGAAAGGAGGTCACGTCAACTCGCTCCGTGAAAAAGTTTTCAATAATGGAAATCAGGAAGGTAAGAATAACAAAAAAGCAGTACCTAAATAATAACATGAATTTTCTTAATACTATATTTTACCTCATTATTAAGCTGTGTAAATAAGGTAAATGAGCCGACTATCAATCTTCGTTTGCATCGTCTGCTAGCCGATGATGTTTGTCAACATTATATCACGTAACTTGTGACGTAAGATGCCGCTCGATTAAAAAACTACGGAAACATTTTCGGGCCATCCTTATCCAATTTCTCCGTAACGTTAAACAATTTCTGATAGGTTTTTCTTGTATCCTTTCAGACAAATACGACTGTGCGCGGTCCGTATAGGTCCAATTACACCAGAGATGATCTAGATAATGCTTACAGACTAGTGGTAGAAGAAAATGTGTCCGCACAGAGAGCAGCAGCCAGGTGGGGGGTTCCGGTTTTTACCCTTAAGGATCGTTTGTTGGGCAATATCAGCGTAGATACTGTCAAGTCGGGTCCCATGCCTCTGTTCTCCTCACAAGAAGAATCCTTTTTAGCGAGCCATATCAGAGTTATAGGGGAGATTGGCTATGGTTATACGCGTCAGGAGACCATTAATCTTGCAAGCGATTACGCTGTCAATCAAGGACACAGAGACAGAGATCGTCCTTTAAGTCTCCGATGGCTGTACAGTTTCTTAGGTAGATGGCCGGAACTTAAAGTACAGAAACCGAGGAAACTTGATGCAGCGAGGGCGAGATCAGCCACCAAAGAAAACATCAGTCGGTATTTCACAGAACTCTCCAACGTCATGCAAAAGTACAACTTTCAAAGTTCACCCCAGGCAATTTTTTAATATCGATGAAAAGGGACTATCAACTGATGTAACACCACCCAAAATCGTCGCCGGGATACATTGCAAACCACAGACCGTGACATCTGGGAAATCACAAACGGTAACAATGATTGCCGCTGTTAACGCAGCTGGTGGCAGCGTTCCCCCCTTACTTTGTATTTCCTGGACATCGTATGAGAGATGAGCTGTTATCAGGAGCTACACCCGGTACTGGAGGCACAGTTTCAGAGACAAGGTGGTCTAATACGGAAGTATTCAGCACGTATATGAAAACGCACCTGGTCCGCCGACACTTGCCATCACGCAGCGCCGACTTTCCCGTTCTCATCCGCTATGACGAACACAAGAGTCGCGTTTCCCTTGGATTGATAGAATGGGCACGGGAAAATCACATCGTCCTATTTGTTCTTCCCCCTCATACAAGCCACCTCCTACAGCCACTGGACATCGGATGTTACGGGCCTTTTGAGACGACATGGATACGATCATGTCATTCATTCTTAAAGAACCAATAAACTTTGTTTTTTGTTACTCTTTTAACCATTACATATGAAAGATTTGTGGTTAGTCTTATGCGGAACACCAAATCATTCTTTAAAAACTTGTGGTTAATTAATACCGAGCGACTTAAAGTGGCCAAAAAGTCGCCTGCTTCCCTCTCGCCCGCCAACGAAACCACAGACAGGTTACGTAACTCTGTCGCCAGAGCACTGCAGTGACGTCATATGAGGAACGATTTTCAGTTAGTTGTATAGAAAATGTGTAGCACGCTCATCATTTTGATGATTTCTCGACATCAACGACGACATGCCGAATCGTTGCTTCGTAGTCAATTGCTCCTAGGGGTCGGGCGATGGTGTCCCCATGCACAGATTTCCACAGGACCCCGCAGTTCGTGCTAAATGGGTTATGTTTGTGAGTGCGAAGCGAGCGTTGTGGAAGCCTGAAACGATATCTTACTTGTGTTCAGATCGCTTCACGGAAGTTAAAGAATCAAAACTACTTACTAGTTGTAGTAAAATATGCATATGATTGATGACCATACAGATTTTCTATGACACAACTTGTAACATAACGATTTCTTCCTCGGAAGTGAGGTTGTGGTCGAAGGAACAATAATATTGTAAGTAGTAATATATTGACACCCACCTCGCTGCCACGAGAGAAATTGTTATGATATACGCTATGTCATGCAAAATCCTATTGGCCATCAATAAAATACATATTTTTACTACCAGTAGAAAGTAGTTTTGATTTTAACTCGGTGAAAACAAACCTAAATACCATTTATCCTCAGACTGGCGGATGTTCCCGATAGGGCGCCGCCATTTTAAAAATAAAAAATCTGTTAGAATTAATGAGATTATAGTTTGTTTTCATCAAGTTAGAAAATCAAGACTACTTTCTACTCGTCGTTAAATATGTATTGAATCATAACCAAACGGATTGTGCATGACACAACTTATAACATAACGATTTCTTCCACGGAAGCGAGGTGGGGGTCGAAGTCACAATACTGCGCGATAAATTTCTTGCTACATTCCCATGGTTAATGTCCACTCACCAGTATGTAGATACTAGTCAATGTGCGTCTTTATATTTGGTCTTATAATCCTAATTAGTTTATTATCACACTTGTATGCATTTTGAAACTAAATAGAAAGCAGACGATCTGCTGATACTTATAGTGAATTTATAACAGAACTGTAATATCTAGACATTTTATAGTTTGCCAATGTGAATCATAATTCGCGCACACACACCCTAGTGCATGTTGTCTGTCTCATTACACTTCACGGCGAAAACAATGATTCTGTTGAATGCTACGACAAATGAATAAAAACAAAATGCAAATATTAAAATTAAAACAGATTAAAGTTATAAGAACAATATCAGGCCATTACCTTGTTCGGGGAATGTATCCATCAATATCCACAAAGCTGTTCCAAATGATGTGTCTTTTAACAGTTTAATATACGAAAAAGTGATAAATCTTTTCAGGTGTTGGTGTGTAGTCTCATTGGTCACCCAAGATAGCACACCTGGCAACTAATTGCATAATGTCCGCCTTTCTTTAAAAACAGTAAATTAGTTAGCCAATAATGGGCAATCAATGTATTGCCGGTTAATCCTTTGAAAGAAGGACGTTGTTTTTACGCAGACGCGACAGAGTGTATTCAGTATAGATTAGTAAATCTACACACATAAACACTACCTTTTGACAATTCCGCTGTGTAAGATAAAAGTAATTAATCAATCAGCGTGTTATCGGTTAATCCTTTGATCGATGTTTATAATGTTGAATATTTACTCCAGACACAAGAAATGCCAAATGGGAACCTTTGTCGGGTAATCTAAGTGTGTTACCACTAATTATACCTGTTATAAATTCATTAACTGACCATCAAGTGAATGATGACAAGTAACGTGTAGGTTTATACCACCTAACACGGGTTACAACAAGGGAGTATTAATTGCTGTATTGCATGTGAAAACTTATGGGCCGACACTGTTTTGAGAATACAAACAGATTTTTACATGACATGATTAAATATCGAGGTAAAAAACACAGAAATGGGATCAATTTGGATCAGTCATTATACAAATAGGGCCTAACGACACCAATCGATTTTGACAGAATCGTCTTTGAAAACAAGTTGTAACTCGGAAACTAGGCAAAGCAGGAGACAAAATTAAATGACAGTAGATTGTGAGAACATATAGCTTTCATTTTCCACAACAATTGTCACGATTTCAGGTTTATACAAGCCTGTAAACAAGATAATTTAACCCCTAAAATGTAGATGAATTCTGCATCGGCCCTCAAAGCTATTCCTCATATGACGTCACAGAGGCGCGCCGCCCTGATTGGTTGAAATTTCGTTCGCGGGTGAGAATTGTGCACTGTTGTCAAAAAGGTCGATTTAAGTCAATTAAAGGTCGAAATGAGTAGTTTTAATGACGGGGTTTCATTTATAACGATGCCAGTTAGTGTTTTATGTATTTGTACCCCCTAGGGTTTATGTGACCTTTAAGAGTGAACTCTGGAAAAGCTATCGGAAAGCGTGATATATGCAGCATAGCATGTCGTGTTTTCAACTCAACGTTAAGTCCTGTTAACATTTTGTCATCTTTCACAAAATCAGGAATCTTCCCCCTCAACCCCGAAGGGATTGATGACTTGGCTGTAATGCCGGCCCGATCTTTCTCTACACCGACACCCGCGGTTTCAAGTTCAACAGGTACGCTCGTACAGGACACCGACGACAGACTGGATACTGCAAGGACATTCTTGGAATGTCGGGGTGGAGAAGTTTTGAGAAATGTTCAAACATACAAGCCAAGGAACACCATCAGTAAAATCGTTGGCGGGAAAGTCATCACTGATCAGGCAGTTGTTGACAGGATAGCCGAGCACAAGAAACAGCATCCACAGAAACGGAAGGCTGATAAGGAAGTCGGCAAGGGGAAGAAGAAGTCAAGCGGCACTACATCGTTGTCCACATCGTCCCTGTTGTCTAAATGGAATTCTGCCTAGAATAAGTCAAAAGGGAAAGGACCTGCACGCAAGAAACGCAACGCTCCGCCCCCATCAACAACCTTCTCAGACAGTTTTTCCGACAGTGCAACTGATGACAACGAAGTTTGCTGTGTGTGCGGAAATTTACACCTGATGCATTGCATCGTTGTGACTTAATCACGTTTGTGAAATGGGCACAGTGTGACAAATGTGGTCACTGGGTTCACCTTGTCTTTTGTACAAGTGTCACCGTTTTACTTACACATGCGGCATTTTTCTGTCCCCACTGTGATCACAGCCCAGTGGAAGAGTGAACTGCATTCATAAACTGTCATCAACAGTGTATATAACCTGTTTGGATTTCATCGTTATCTGTGCTTGAAATTGTTGAACTGACATTTTATTTTAACTCTTAAAGATTTACAAGTGACTAGAAGACACGAATTTGCCTTGATGAATTATATCCACATTGGAACACCATAGATATTCTGTGTATAACGTTATCGTTTAAAACTGGTGACGTAATGCTCAAGTTGCCAAATATAGAACGTTACGGTCATGGCGGCCTTGCTCAACCGACAAAGCCGAGAGAATCATAAAAAAGTAAGAGGAAACACCTTGGCTAACGTACTTTGTCTTGAATGTAAAATATTTTTATTACGATAGCATGGTTACATATGTACCGCGAATCGCTGTTACGTCGCCGAAAACAGGTGAAACTGGGATTAAGTTTCTGTTATTGTTATATGCTGACGACACTGTACTAATGAGTGACAACACAGTTCTTTTACAAAATACTTTAGATAATTTCGCAAGTTATTGTCAACAATGGAAGCTTACGTTAACGTCTCAAAAACTAAAGTCGTCATATTCAACTTCACCACATATAACCAAAATTCACCTTCACCTTGTTTTTGTACGCATAATTTATATGTACTGTCTTCTCTTGTACCACCGATGGTGGTTGAATGACAATAAAGGAATTGAATTGGGAAGACCCACATAAGCCCTGTCATGCCTGGAAGGGTCTGTCTGAATACTTTAGTGAACCCAAGCCCAGCAGAAAAGGGTGCATTGGATGGACTATTCAATTATTTGAATAGTATTAGTCGAGAATACCCCGGAGAGATGACAAATGTCTGACCCCTCGGACTTTGTGTCGGCAGGTCAATTCGACCAATTTGTAATTGAGCCCATTGTGTTCTCTGTTGCCGGTAGATTGCCCACGCTGTCTCGCTGATATAGTCCACTTATTTCGTACGATAAGTAACCACATGCAAAGTGAATTGTTAAATACAATCGTGAAAGTTGCGTTCTTAATACCAAATGACAATAAGTGTGACATATATCTTTAAAGTAAGGAATCCATAGGAATAACTAAATCTGAATATTCACAAGTTCATGAAAACACCTTAGAAATCTATTTGGTGATTTGCACGTTGATTATTGGCTCCTGTGTTTCTCTGATTAATGATGAAGACCCGGCTGCAGCCGCGGCGTTGTACTATTTCAGCATCTGGATGTTGGTGAAAAATATCTTTTTCTTCTGCATAAGTAATGCATTTTCGGGCGTACATGTCTACTACCGACAAAACTGGGTAACTAAATATTCGAATGTAGCTATACATGAGGTGTACATAAATTACCAACTGAGTGTTGTGTACATAGCCTCGTAGGGTGATGTGCTTCTCCATTAGAACTGCTTATTATTTATAACACTTTGGGTAGCAGTATTGCTATAAGATGTAACAATGTAACAAATAATTCCTTACTAGAAGTGTTGATATTTTCATAAATACTTTGAGCAAACTCACCCTTCCGTTTTTCTTCTAACGTCTTGATGTTGCTGGTATATGCGAGTGCAGGCTCGGATGGACTGTGGTCACATGATGTGTCACGTGGTTTGGTTAAGTTTACTCTCAAAGGCAGATGCACACTCCGGCACAGCGATGACTTAACATAACATCACTGCCACAGGCTAATTGGCATATCACGTGACCGGACTTTTCTCTTGTTTGTAATCAAACGCGCATAAATGCAAGTGAATCACACAAATCCGCCATATTTTTACACTGACATAACTTGGGAAAGAGGCCGTTTACATTCCGACATAAGAATGAAACATTATTGCCATCATTGTTTCTTTTATTGCCACTTTCGGTGTGATTCGGGTTTCCATTTGAAAAAGTTATATTTTGCCAAACTGACGTTTTCATCCTTTCTGAAAACTGCTCACGGCCACGTCCCTAGCATTCCTCAATATCGTCTGCACTTCCTTGTCGTCTGCTGGTATCACGTGCCTCTGCACCGGATAGGGATCTGCTTCGGGGTGGGTATTGCCGTCTCACATATTTCGGTAATGTGAGTAGATGATGATATTCACAATAAGTCTGTTGTACAAATTATAGCATTCATACCTTTTCTCTCGAAATATGTTTTAAGAACCACCCCAAGGTGCCAACTCGTGTCTCTCGCCCCCTGTGTGTAATCAGGGGACACTTGGTGATCACTGAGTTTATCCCACTATGCCAGTTTAACAAATTCTCTGTCTTTCTAAGACGAAGCTGGCAGAAGATGTTTTCAGCGCGGCAGAGGTGAGCGGTAACATGAATTCACGACAATGGTCGGTATGGGAGCAGCAGTGTCATCGTGTAGGATGTCATCACACATTAACCAGAGTGAATGGACCGCTGACTGACCAGCGATCTGCTGACATTTATCACGTTGTCCTAGTCTTTGGAATTATCGGCAGAATTTTGAACATTGCCGCACGCACGCACGCACGCGCACGCGCACGCACACACACACACACACACATACATACATACATACATACATACATGTCAATCAATGTATTGTCTAGTCCAACTTGAATATTACAAACCGGCATCATATAGCCGGATATATTGCTGACTGAGGCGTTAAACAACAAACAAAATACCATTATCGCCCATTAAACCCATTATATCCTTAATTACTAGTGCAATATCTTGCATATCAAATAATGTTTATGTTACATAATGGACCGCATATCTTTGAGAAAAGCCTGAGAAAAATTCCTGTGATCACATGGTTTAAACATGCATGTGGAATTTACCTTACGTGATGCCTTATCTATAGAGATAATAACAGTATAAAAGTAATCAAGGACACCAGACAGGTGCGGCTAACGACATTACAAGCTCTTGACACAAGACGATAGAACTACCATCTGGACCAACATGTTGCTGGCCACTGTCCTTGCTTTCTGTGCCCTACAATGTGTAGCGGGGTACACAGTGACCATTTACCCTGAGTACCTCGTACAGGGAGGAAGAACCAACTTCGACCCTGATAGGTGGAATGGCAAAATGGGTCTGGACTCTAAAGGGAGTTTGCCCTATGTGAAGAAAACAGGAGCACGTACTGGAAGATGGCTGAATTCAGACTTGAGCTATTTTGACAAAGTACGTGTGTTACAAATGATCATGGCTCTATTCAGGCCGTGAAAGAATCAGAATCTGTTTTCAGTGTAGGCTCAGTAAAAAATATGGTCTGTTATATTTCATGGTGCATTTGCTTTCAAATATGCCCCAAAAATCATTGGGTGAATATTTATATATAGCACTGAGCGTAGCCTGACACTGAATTTACACTGTCGGTATTTAACTATCGTGTCCTAAGATATTAATATATACTCTTACAGTTCTAGTTTCTTATAGGTGACCGAGGATCCAAAGCGAAAGGGGTATCCGAACCCTGCCTTCTTCCAAAACAAGCAGTTTCAACAACAGTTGGTTGAGAAATATCTTGACAATTTGAATAGATATGGAAAAGACAAACCAATTATGCTTGAACTGAAAGGTAAGTCAAAGGAAGCGTACATATGCTGATAAAAAGTGTGTGTGCGATATAGCAGAGGCAGGGCTCTGGATATAGTTAGGTCGATGTAGTTACCGCCTTACAGCGGTATATCTTCAGAGGTGCAGTGTCATGTGTCAACAAGGAAAGCAAGTGTCATCTGAAGATCATTCAGAAAACAAGATGGAAAATGATGAATTTTATCAATGATGAAGTGAAATGTTTGTGATACAATATACATGCACGTAGTACGCCATTCGAATGAGTTATCCCCCCCTTCTTGCTGATCTGACTGGATTGGCAAAATCACAGCAAGGGAATGTCATATGTTTCATGTATAGCACTTAACAAAATCCGAAACTTGACACCTATATTATTGGTAATAATTGAGAGGAGGAACTAATAAATATATCATGAAAATGATGAAACCGAAAATAAATCGTGAAACACCAGTCACTTCCAGCCAGCAAGACGCTCAATTGCCTTAGCGTCAGCACGTGCATCGGAATGCAAGCACATCGCTAAAAATCAAAATTGCACGTTTGTTAAAAAAACGTTTTGTCGTAACTAACAGACAACTCTTCAAAATCAACGTCAGGAATCGACTACGCACCACAGATATCTGAACTAGACGATCATACACAGTACCTATTCTGACTTCATCCTGCACTTTCATCCTGCTCAACGTCTATGATGGAACCGCAGAAAGATAGATTCAACCAGATGCATGATTGTCTTCAGCGATGAGGCACGTTACACATTGCCCTCTGCTCATGACAGTGTACGGGTGTGGGGCAGGATAGTGGGAAGTTACGTGTTGTGTTAGTGAGACTGACCGCTTGTGGAGGGGGCTGCGTAGTGGTTTGGAGTCCAATCTGTGCCAAAGGCGGATCTCAGTTGAATGTCGTCCAGGGTATCCTTACTGCCATATGGTATCGGGATGATGTGACCCCAGACCTTCTGCCATTCTTGCAGCACGAGACTAACATTCCAGCATGACAACATGCATCGGTACTGAGGCGCAACGTCTTGCATAACGCTGCTGCTGGTGTCATGACCTGAATTTCCCCTTCCCCAGGCTTGAACCAGATCGAGCACATATAATGGGTGAGTGAGTGAGTTGGCGCTTACGCCGCTTTAGCAATATTCCAGCAATATCACGGTGGGGGACACCAGAAATGGGCTTCACACATTGTGCCAATGTGGGGAATCGAACCCGGGTTTTCAGCGTGACGAGCTGGTATCATCAATGTTTGATAGTACTTCATAAATACAAGCTCATGGAAATGTCGGAATAGTATTGTCAACTCGACATTTGGCAGAGATTCCTCATGAATATAGAATTGGTTTTGTCCCTATCATTTGCACATAGATACGATATCTTCCGAAGTTTTACAGGACCTGGTGAAAAACTGACATGTCTTTACACAACACATAAAAGTATAACAGACATATCTTCCACAGGTTACCTATGGCCTCCCTGGATGGACACATCAGCCCACAATGGCCATTTTCCAAACAATCTGGATGCAGCCGCAGAAACCATATCTCTGCACGTTCAGGCAATATACAACGGCACTAACGGCGCAGTCCCTCCCTATTTTGAACCAATCAATGAACCGAACACTCTTGGAAAGTTGGACGTCGACTGGACCACCATAGTGAATGTATTCGAGCTTGTGGCCAAGAAGGTAAAAGCCATACACCCCAAGATACAAATAGGAGGGCCTGCCTTTACTGCTGGAATAACGACAATGGATAAATGGGACTTTAAAAAATGGAGCACAATGACACAATTCATGAATATGTCTCTTGGACTGTTCGACTTTTTTTCATTCCATCCTTTCAATCACTTCAGCGTTCAGGGAAGCAGGCATCACTTTTACGGCCCGAATGAGGCTAGGATGGTTGGAACGGTGGACATGGTAGAAACATATGCCAATATGATGACAGGCAAGGATATTCCAGTCATATTCTCCGCTCATGGTCTATCAACGGTCACAGGCATCGATGTCCAGAAACCATCGACCTTCCTGGACTGGGCCTACATCAACCTTCACAACTCGAATATATTCACCTTTCTTGAGCTTCGATATGTGGTGGATAGGGCAGTTTCCTTCCTCCTCTTTTACACTGATCGGAAAGGCCAAGAAAGCATCAACTATAGTATCCTGGACAAGCATTACCACGAGAGAGACATAGCTCTGGCCTTCCACCTGTGGGAGAATATCACCAGCAGTATGAAGTTCCTCAGATCCGAGAGTCAGTTCCACCAGGCAGAGCGGCAGATACAGAGTCATGCACTTGTGGAACCAAGTTCCAAAATGCTAACCGTTCTGCTACACAACTATGACACAGCTCAAGCTAATGTGACACTAGCTTTTGACAAAGGATGGGTAACGTTGACCCACGGACATCAACCTGTCTGTACCTCAACAACAGGAGGGCCACTCAACTGGACAGGGAAGTACCTGTTCACGTCAAGGGAAATCAGGTGACTGTCCCTCCAGAAGCCACATGCTTCCTACAGTTCCCAACGGGTCACACGTTTAATCACGTTCCTTTGGTCTACTTAAACTGTACATTATGGAGACAACATGCTGCTTACAATACACAGTAAAACAACTCACGCGAACATCATGCTCCACAGCAGTGATCTTCATCGCGATCATGACTGCTAGACTTCGTGATTTCAGTAAGTTTACTGGATCATGCCGCCAATTATATTCCGGTTTCAACGACAATTAATGGAATTAAGCTGCAGTCATACTACATACTACACAACCCCAGTAACAAGGACACCCAGAGGCTTTGGGCAACAATAGAGTACCATGTACCTACTGCCATCCTCAAGAATGCCAATGCTGTCAAGATGACCTTTGCTCAAGACAAAGGTCGCGTTCCTGCAATTGCTTTGACACTGAGGAAAGGCCAATGAAGTTCCAGCTGGATGCCTGGATATCAGCCCATAACGAATAAATGGTATACTCATGAATTCTCTGCAAGTTGGACTTATGTTAACATATAACGGATCTATTTATTTCTTCTATGGGTATTTTTATAAGCCAGTTTCCGGAAATCGTGTACAATTAGCATGAAATATTGTATTCAAAACAACAAACGATTTGGTCTGACATGTCGCCTACAAACCGTCAGTTGCTATGGTAAAGGTAACAATGGGACCCCAAATAATTTTAAATCGAGAAGAATATGATATATGAACGGAAAGACTTTCTCAGGTACATTAATTCTACTGACACAACCTCCTCTCTCTCTGACACAGAATCTCGGGTTCACATTTGCGCGATGTTCTCTCAGTCAATTAGCGAAACTGCTAGACATCGCCACCAGAGAGAGAAAAGACAGTCCTTAGAGTTGGAAGGTTATGACCTCTGTCTTTCTGGAAGGTGACATGCTTTTTCAATCAAATGTCTTTGTAAAATCTTTCTGTATGAGGCTAAGAACTTGTCATTCACCCCTCTGAAATACGACAAGACAAAAATGAACTGATTATTTTTCAGTGATGTTTAATTAAAAAATGATCTTTCAAAAATACACATGTGTAACAAATGTATGTTTATCACCATACAAGGCACTGAAAACAGCATAAGTATGACACTGTTAGAACTTAACAAAGCCAGATCTTCATAAGAGAAGAGCCAAGCCCTTTACTAAGTGTTGAATACCTTAGCAACACTACTTCCAATAAATTATTATCAGTATGTTTCCTTTGACCTTTTTCCTTTCTTTTCATAAACCTGTTTACTGCACGCAACAATTAGCCCCTTAAGTTTGGAATACTACTTGTAAGAAGTGTCAAATTCTAGACCTATTTCCATCCTACTTGTAAATCTTGAAATGTTACCTTAAGGAAAGTACATTGTATAAATGAATATTTAATCTACCAGGTTATATTAAAGCCAATTCACACTGATTTCAATACTATTTGCAAGAGTGAGTAAGGACTGACTTTGGAGCATATTCGAGCAAAATATCACGGCAGGGGACACCAGAAATGGGCTTCACCCATTGTACCCATGTGGGTAATCGAACCCGGTCTTCGGCGTGACGAGTGAACGCTTTAACCACTAGGCTACCCCATCGCCCTCTATTTGCAAGAAATGGTGCTAGATTGAAGACATAATTCATTGTAACTTGCAATCTTCAAGTGTTCTTTTGACTCTTTCAACTAATCTGTGTAATTTGATGTATTTCAAATTTTCTTAAAATTCAACACTGATTTTTATCACAATCAATGACTGACCATCAGGTTTCAAACATGTTCATTTTTCCATCCTATTGTGCTTGGTATATATTCATCATTGCATACACAAAACAGATTTCCTTCCACTTGTACTCAATATTTTTACACTGACATACGCGAGTTGGTTAACTCTGCCAAGCAAAGGATAAATACTCACCATGACATGTAGAAGCTCTGGATAAGTCAACATTACAACCTGCTATTCTACTGGGCATCTCTGTTCCTACATACTACTTCTGGATCACATAAAACACTACATGTCTAGAATTAATTCATGTCTCTGCTAACAATATTCTAGCTATATCATGGCCAGGGACACCAGAAATGGGCTTCACACATTGTGAGGAATGGAACCCAGGTCTTCAGTTCAACAAACAAACGCTTTAACCGCTAGGCTACCCTACCACTCCCTCAGATTACATTTCCTACCACTTGTACTCAATACTGGTACAATACATTGACATAAACATCGGTTTACTCTGCCAGGCAGGGGATAAAGCAGCACTTGGCAAATACTCATGATATGTGAAAACTACCTGATTATTCAATAACTCTGGATAAGTCAACATGCCTTCTAATGGACATAACATGTATAAATCTGATCCTGCATTCTCCTTCTGGATTACATGATACACTGTTTACATGAAATTATAAAGTCAGTGAGTGTGGATTACGCCACTGTTAGAAATATTCCAGCAATATCACAACGAGAGCGGGGAAGGGAAGGAGACGCCAGATATGAGCTTCACACATTGTACCCATGTTGTGGATCAAGCCATGTCTTCAGCACGATGAGCAAACACTTGAATTCAAAAGCATTCAAAGGTTTTCAAATGTGCCCTTATTGTGGGTAGAAACTCATTTCAAGTTCATCCAGATACTCCCAGACACCGCAAATATAGATCAGTCACCACCATACATACAAATAAAACACATGGCAAACTTTTGGCAAAAGTAAACAATGATATCAATGGCTAAACATGCCTCACACCACAACCTTCTGACATTATCAAAAGTACAAACATTATTGTTTTTAAATATCATTATATAGATTACATGACAATAAAAATATTTCAAGTTACATGGCTTAACTTGAAGTTAATTTACATTCTAACAAGTGTTTGCCACTGATATGTTAATGTCCCCCGCTGCTAATGAATGGAATATTTATGACATATTTACTACTTTTTATTTTTTTGTCACATACAAGATGCCTGAAATGACTGGTGTCTGCATAATCACCCAATGTAGGCTGTCGACATAATTGAAGACATTGGGTGCAATGTTTCATGAGATATCACGTTTACATAAGTTTGAAAAGTGATCAAAGTGTCGTGGTGACCTTGAAGATAAGGTCAAGTTCACCCAAATCACCTGATGTCTGCGTAATACACCAATGTAGGCTGTCACCAAATTTTAAGACATTGGATACAACAGTGCATGAGATGCCGCTGCTAACAACAGTTTAAAAGTGTTCAGTGTTGTTGTGACCTTGACGATAAGGTCAAGGTCACCCAAATGGACTGGTTTCTGTGTAATCCCCAATGTAGGCTGTCACCAAACTTGAAGGCATTGGGTACAACAGTTCATGAGATATCGTGTTAACAAGAATCGGATGCCGCTGAATACATAGTCAATAAAGATACACAGTGGCCATATCACAATGTATTCTTGGAATAGGTCTGACGTAATAGTTGACATTATCATTTGCAGTGAACAGCATGGGTAGGCAGTAATCAAAATAATGTAAAACTATGACAGGCTGATGATGACCCTTCAAATGTCTGTGACACCCCTCAAAAACAAAGAGTCATGGTGACCTACTGACAAGTCGTCACTTGATGACCCCAAGATTTGGAATGCTTAGGTGTGTGGAGTGAGTGAGTATGGTCTAATGCGGCATTTAGCAATATCACGGCAGGGGACACCAGAAATGGGAATCAAACCTGGTTCTTCGACGTGACAAACCAAAGCTACAACCATTAGGCTACCCCACTGCCCCAGAATGTTAAGATAACACCCAGACATGTGGGTAACAGTCTTTGTCGGTTGGGACCAGAAATATAGGTTGGAAACTACCTCATCATTTATATAGGTAATTTAACCCATACATACTCACATAAGTCTGAAAGGACAAACTTGTATACATTGATCAAACAACTGTCCATTCAATTATAGGATAAGTAGCAAGGATATCAGTTAATCTGCAAGACACACTAAACTTTCCCCATTATCACGATATAACTGTTTAACAAAATCAATTATAATTAGAAACATCTTTTTCTGTTTCAGGGTAAGCATGGTAACCAAATATTCTTCAGTCACAAATAAACTGTAGACCAAGAAACAACCAAGACTTGCCTGATCTTATCAGTCACATGACTTACTGTGAAGTTAGGCAGATACAACTGAAGCCCCTCTACAAGCAATGTAATTCTGGTAATACTGACAGATACATCATCATATAAACTGCTATGTTTTACATATCATCTCTGTTGATTAGTTCTTCATGAGCTGAATATACAATCATAATCATTTGTCTGGGCTACATGGCACGCACACCACTCTTTCATTCTTTAACTGTACAAATGTGTTTCAAAATAACAGATGTTATCAAAATTCCAACTAGTTACAACTCATCTTTCTTCTCACTCTTTTAGTTTTATCTTCTTTTTCTTCTTTCTTTCTTTTCTTCCTTCTCTTCCTCTTCCTTCTTCTTCCTGCCTTCTCCTCTCTCTTCTTCTAGCTCGCTGCTCACACAGTTCAGACATTATTTGTTCAGCAGCCCTAATGCCTGAGTTGTAAGCACCATGGAGTGTACCGATTCCTTTGAATATAGTGTGCTCCCCGGCAAAGTAGATATATGGGCACAGCGGCTCTGACAATGTGTTCCACATGCTGATATCATTGCCTGGAGAAAGCCAAATTAACAACTATTCAGTCCAAGCACAGTTTAAATCAGAATTCAGTGGCCATAGATATGACTGACTGACTGACTAAGTTTGGTTTTACGCCGCTTTAGCAATATTCCAGCAACATCACGGCGGGGACACCAGAAATGGGCTTCACACATTGTAGCCATGTGGGGATTCAAACCTGGTCTTCTTCGTGACGAGCCAACGCTTTAACCATTAGGCTACCCCAACGCCCTCACAGATATGAATACATGACATGTTTTCATGGATAACAACTTCTTTTCACTCTTTACACGACGCTTCAGCGCTTAATTTTGCTCCTTCATTAGGTGAAACGTCGCGGTGAAGAATAAAACCAAGTTGTTATTCATAGAAACATGTCATGTATTCATGTTCATCCAACTTCTGAATGCCTTTCAAGAACTTCGGCCCACCAGATACATTTTCTTCATAGCATGACAACTTGATACGCTTAGGAAAGCCAAAACGTGATGCAGATATTTACTCAACTGATATGATACAACCACCACAAGGGATACTATCAGAACAATACCTCTATTACAAGCAGACCACATAACAATACTTACCAACTTTAGGGTATGAGTTGCCTAGCCCAGAATACACTGTGCTTTTCCAACTTGAACGCAGAAGTTTTACTATCTCCCTTGACTCAGCATCAGGGCCAAACAGTGTAGTGAGACGTTCACGCACTGCAATACAAGCACATTTAGCATTAGAGACAAACAGTGTAGTGAGACGTTCACGCACTGCAATACAAGCACATTTAGCATTAGAGACAAACAGTGTAGTGAGACGTTCACGCACTGCAATACAAGCACATTTGGCATTAGAGACAAACAGTGTAGTGAGACGTTCATGCACTGCAATACAAGCACATTTAGCATTAGAGACAAACAGTGTAGTGAGACGTTCACGCACTGCAATACAAGCACATTTAGCATTAGAGACAAACAGTGTAGTGAGACGTTCATGCATTGCAATACAAGCACATTTAGCATTAGAGACAAACAGTGTAGTGAGACGTTCACGCACTGCAATACAAGCACATTTAGCATTAGAGACAAACAGTGTAGTGAGACGTTCATGAACTGCAATACAAGCACATTTAGCATTAGAGACAAACAGTGTAGTGAGACGCTCACTCACGCACAGCAATACAAGCACATTTAGCATCAGGGATGAACAGTGTAGTGAGGCGTCTCACGCATTGCAATACAAGCACATTTAGCATCAGGGACTAACAGTGTAGTGAGGCGCTCACCACTGTAGTACAAGCACATATAACCCCAGCACACACTAACAGTGTAGTGAGGCTGCCTCACGCACTGCAATACAAGCACATTTAGCATCAGGGACAAACAGTGTAGTGAGGCGCTCACTCACTGTAGTACAAGCACATATAACCTCAGACACGGAGAAGTGTAGTGAGGCATTCACGCGACTGCAATACAAGCACATTTAGCATCAGGGACAAACAGTGTAGTGAGGCGCTCACTCACCGTAGAACAAGCACATTTAGCATCAGACACCTAACAGGTAGTGAGGCGCTCACGCTACAGCAATACAACCACATTTAGCATCAGGGACTAACAGTGTAGTGAGGCGCCTCACACAGCAATACAAGCACATCTAGCATAAGGGATCTAACAGTTAAGGAGGCGCTCACACAGCAATACAAGCACATCTAGCATCAGGGATCTAACAGTGTAGTGAGATGTTCACACACAGCAATACAAGCACATCTAGCATCAGGGACGAACAGTGTAGTGAGATGTTCACACACTGCAATACAAGCACATCTAGCATCAGGGATCGAACAGTGTAGTGAGATGTTCACACACTGCAATACAAGCACATCTAGCATCAGGGACTAACAGTGTAGTGAGACGCTCACACACAGCAATACAAGCACATCTAGCATCAGGGACAAACAGTTAAGGAGGCGCTCACACAGCAATACAAGCACATCTAGCATCAGACACCTAACAGTGTAGTGAGACATTCACACACAGCAATACAAGCACATTTAGCATCAGAGATCTAACAGTGTAGTGAGACATTCACACACAGCAATACAAGCACATTTAGCATCAGGACACCTAACAGTGTAGTGAGACATTCACACACTGCATTACAAGCACATTTAACATCAGACGCTAACAGAGTAGTGAGACATTCATACACTGCATTACAAGCACATTTAGCATCAGACACGCAACAGTGTAGTGAGACATTCACACACCGCATTACAAGCACATTTAACATCAGACACCTAACAGTGTAGTGAGACATTCATACACTGCATTACAAGCACATTTAGCATCAGACACCTAACAGTGTAGTGAGACATTCACACACTGCATTACAAGCACATTTAACATCAGACACCTAACAGTGTAGTGAGACATTCACACACCGCAATAGAAGCACATTTAGCATCAGACACTAACAGTGTAGTGAGGCGCTCACGCGACTGCAATACAAGCACATCTAGCATCAGACACTAACAGTGTAGTGAGACATTCACACACAGCAATACAAGCACATTTAGCATCAGGGACTAACAGTGTAGTGAGACGCTCACGACTGCAATACAAGCACATTTAGCATCAGACACCTAACAGTGTAGTGAGGCGTTCACGCACAGCAATACAAGCACATCTAGTATTAGATTACCTAACAGTGTAGTGAGACATTCACACACTGCAATACAAGCACATTTAGCATCAGGGACTAACAGTGTAGTGAGACATTCACACACCGCATTACAAGCACATTTAACATCAGACACCTAACAGTGTAGTGAGACATTCATACACTGCATTACAAGCACATTTAGCATCAGACACCTAACAGTGTAGTGAGACATTCACACACTGCATTACAAGCACATTTAACATCAGACACCTAACAGTGTAGTGAGACATTCACACACTGCAATAGAAGCACATTTAGCATCAGACACTCTAACAGTGTAGTGAGGCGCTCACGCACTGCAATACAAGCACATCTAGCATCAGACACCTAACAGTGTAGTGAGACATTCACACACAGCAATACAAGCACATTTAGCATCAGGACTAACAGTGTAGTGAGACGCTCACGACTGCAATAGCAAACATTTAGCATCAGACACCTAACAGTGTAGTGAGGCATTCACGCACAGCAATACGCTAATATCTAGTATTAGATTACCTAACAGTGTAGTGAGACATTCACACACAGCAATACAAGCACATTTAGCATCAGGGACTAACAGTGTAGTGAGGCATTCACACACAGCAATACAAGCACAGTTAGCATCAGACACCTAACAGTATAGTGAGACATTCACACACTGCAATACAAGCACATTTAGCATCAGACACCTAACAGTGTAGTGAGACGCTCACGCACTGCAATACAAGCACATCTAGCATCAGACACACTAACAGAGTAGTGAGACGTTCACACACTGTAATACAAGCACATTTAGCATCAGGGACTAACAGTGTAGTGAGACATTCATGCACAGCAATACAAGCACATTTAGCATCAGACACGAACAGAGTAGTGAGACATTCACGCACAGCAATACAAGCACATTTAGCATCAGAGACGAACAGTGTAGTGAGACATTCACACACAGCAATACAAGCACATTTAGCATCAGACACGAACAGTGTAGTGAGACATTCACACACTGCATTACAAGCACATTTAACATCAGACACCTACTTAACAGTGTAGTGAGACATTCACACACTGCATTACAAGCACATTTAGCATCAGACACGAACAGTGTAGTGAGACATTCACACACTGCATTACAAGCACATTTAACATCAGACGCGAACAGTGTAGTGAGACATTCACACACCGCAATACAAGCACATTTAGCATCAGACACCTAACAGTGTAGTGAGCGCTCACGACTGCAATACAAGCACATCTAGCATCAGACACCTAACAGTGTAGTGAGAGACGTTCACGCACTGCAATACAAGCACATCTAGTATCAGACACCTAACAGTGTAGTGAGGCGTTCCACGCACTGCAATACAAGCACATCTAGCATCAGACACCTAACAGTGTAGTGAGGCGCTCTCACACACAGCAATACAAGCACATCTAGTATCAGACACCTAACAGTGTAGTGAGACGCCTCACGACTGCAATACAAGTACATCTAGCATCAGACACGAACAGTGTAGTGAGACATTCACACACAGCAATACAAGCACATTTAGCATCAGGGACGAACAGTGTAGTGAGATGTTCACGCACTGCAATACAAGCACATTTAGCCTAAGACACAAACAGTGTAGTGAGGCGCTCACACACAGCAATACAAGCACATCTAGTATTAGACACGAACAGTGTAGTGAGACGTTCGCGCACTACAATACAAGCACAACTTGTATCAGACACGAACAGTGTAGTGAGACGCTCACGCACCGCAATAACAAGCACATCTAGTATCAGACACTAACAGTGTAGTGAGGCGTTCACGCGACCGCAATACAAGCACATCTAGCATCAGACAGGAACAGTGTAGTGAGGCGTTCACACACAGCAATACAAGCACATCTAGTATCAGACACGAACAGTGTAGTGAGATGTTCACACACTGCAATACAAGCACATCTATCATCAGACACCTAACAGTGTAGTGAGGCGTGCACACACACAGCAAATACAAGCACATCTAGCATCAGACACTGAACAGTGTAGTGAGACGCTCACGACAGCAATACAAGCACATCTAGCATCAGGGACTAACAGTGTAGTCAGATGTTCACACACAGCAATACAAGCACATCTAGCATCAGTGATGAACTGTGCAGTCAGATGTTCACATACAGCAATACAAGCACATTTAGGATCAGGGACAAACAGTGTAGTCAGATGTTCACATACAGCATTACAAGCACATTTAGCATCAGGGACGAACAGTGTAGTCAGATGTTCACACACAGCAATACAAGCACATTTAGCATCAGTGACAGAACAGTGTAGTCAGATGTTCACACACAGGAATACAAGCACATTTAGCATCAGGGATCTAACAGTGTAGTGAGGCTTTCACACACTGCAAGACAAGCACATTTAGCATCAGGGACTAACCTGTGTAGTGAGGCTTCTACACACTGCAAGACAAGCACATTTAGCATCAGGGATCTAACAGTGTAGTGAGGCTTTCACACACTGCAAGACAAACACATTTAGCATCAGGGACGCAACAGTGTAGTGAGGCTTCACACACTGCAAGACAAGCTAACATTTAGCATCAGGGACGAACAGTGCAGTGAGGCTTTCACACACTGCAAGACAAGCACATTTAGCATCAGGGACTAACAGTGTAGTGAGGCTTTCACACACCTGCAAGACAAGCACATTTTAGCATCAGGGACTAACAGTGTAGTGAGGCTTTCACACACTGCAAGACAAGCACATTTTAGCATCAGGGACTAACTGTGTAGCCGGATCTTCACGGTCAGACAGTTTAAGATGTCATGTATGTCCAGCAAAGCTGACAATACAATTGTACCAACATGGAATGTATCCTGGCAGACTGACCTGTGGATGCATTTCCATTACTTACCCAGACTTTTCACTTCTTCATCTGTCATATTTTCAAACTTTAGTGATGCAGGACCGCCAATCATACTGACGAGGACAGGTGGTCCTACAAGTTTGTGCATGTTCAACCATTTCTGCATCATTCCCTGCTCTGCATCACGGTCGGCCAATAGAAACACTCCCACATCGGTCGGCCAGAACACCTCGTCAAACTCAACAATCAGCTTGTTGCCATACGATGTCCCTGAAATTATAAATCATTCCATGCCAGAGAAAATCTTCTAGTTCATCTTAAATATGACACAAGCAATCGATAAATGTTTGTTTGATTAATAATGCAGTCAGTAGCTTAGCCAGCTATCTGATGGTGACCTGTAAATATTCAAAAATTGATGACAACTAGTGACTGATAGTATGAGCAAATATTCACTGATCCTGACTGTCTGATGACCAAGAGTTGCCTTGTATGACCAATCCATATAGTTGCCTTGTATGACCAATCCCTATAGTTGCCTTGAATTACACACAATGCTAAGTTGCTGGAGGCAAACTCAATCATTGAATTGTCATGGGCAACTTAAAGACAATGAATTAATCATGAAAATTGAGGGATGAACATGTATCTTTATGAGAAGACATAAATGACTAACTGCTGTTACAAATTTCTCTCAAGGATTCAAAGAGGTGAAGTACAGTCACAAGCATACAAAACCCATAAATTAAACAGAGTTTGAGTTCTCTTTAATAATAATAAATAAAACACAAATTCCATATGATTACTTAGTCAGACAACGGAGTTCAGGCTTAAGGGGCTTTAATCAATATTCTAACAATATCACCATAATATCACCATAATGGGTTTCACACATTATATCCATGTGTATCTAACCCAGGTCTTCAGCTTGACAAGTGAACGCTTTAACCACTGGCTACCACACCATCCCAAATCAGACAAAGAAGTAATTTTTGCGTGTCCTTAAAATAATTTTCCACCAACCCATTTCCCTTCAATGCCTCTGCACGCTCCAGGCAGCATGGGCTCAAACATCAGACTCTCGCTCTTCTAATGACGCAGCTGGCACAGCAACTACCACAGCATCAGTGACGGACTTGGCTGCTATCAGCAGAGCCGACGATCACCTCCTTGTTAGGGTCATCGCACCTTGAGCTGTCTCCACAACACACGCAGCTCTATAGACAGGTGTGACTCTCCATCTCCACCACTCACTAGTCTGCAAACATACAGGTACTCCAACAACTTTACTACATCATACCTCAGTGTCGGCCCAATGTGAGGGGGAATGGCATTGAAGTTCAAAGTAATATTTTGAGTTTGGATTTGAGATATGGAGATCAACTATTATTTGAGATCGTATCAGTGTGCATAAATTCATTCATCAATCAACAGGGACCAAACACAACTGCTTATCTCAAACCTTCTCTCACACTCATTACCCAGGAGAAACGCTTTCCTGTCATTGAAAGACTCACCTGTCTGTCAAACTTCCCAAATACCGCGACTCCCACCAAATAAACATCATAGCAAAGATTCACCTTGTCTGTCAAACTTCCTAAATACTTCACCCCACCAAATAAACATCATAGCAAGATTCTGCCATGTAAGTCTACACAACCAGGAGAAAATGTGTCAGCAAGGCACCTCCTACTCCACATCTACACACACACACACACACACACACACACAACGAAACACACACACACACACACCACACACACACACACACACACACACACACACACACACACACACACACACACACACACACACACACACACACACACACCAAACATGTAAAGAAGACTCACCTGTCTGTCAACTCCCCATGCCATCCAGGAGAAATGTGTCAAAGCCAAAGTCAATGAGATCTGCTTTGATACACGGCAGCTGACTAAGTCTTTGGAAGTTGTAAGTAGGCAGGAGTTCCATGATGCTAATGACAACCTCCTTATCAACATCTCCAAGACTCTCAAGTCATCGATAGCCTGAGACAACACCAAGACAGATCGGTCTTCTCCTTCACACCTTCTATTGCTAGCAGATACCGCTGGAAAGGAGGAAATAGGGTTTTGAAGAAAAGTTTGATGGGATTGGTTGAGCTAGTGCTGCACTTGTACAGATTCCTAATCATGCTAAACCTTTATCATGCAAGGTTCTGACAATTCATGACGGTTAACATGCATCAAGAAATTCTGTGTCATTACACATCCATCACTAGCTTTCTGTGGTCCAGAGCCATATTACAGATGGAATAATTTTGCCATCCTTATTCTATGCATTACGCAACCCACTATTTGACCACAGTTTCGTTGTGTCACTTGCTCTGATGATGAACATGAGTGGAGACTGATGAGTTTAGTTTCATGCCGCTAAGCAATAGTCCAGCAACATTATTAAGCTTATTAAGAACATACATTCAATATCACAATACAGTATGTCAAGTTAACTCTAGCACATAGAACACTATATATATATATAGAATACATTGTATGTATTTACATAATAAGAGTAAACTTAAATAGGACTAGTGGTGGGAATTGCCAGATTTCATAATCGCATCATCAGTTACGCCTCGATTTGGCCCAACCGATCAATCACTGATTAATAATCGGTTAAATTAAATTACAAGAATACCTCTAAATAATAAATATATTACACAAGGCCATGTGTTTGTTATTGTCTCAGACTGAAGGTGAAGCAAGTGAGTCATTCTAAAAATCGCAGATATTTTGTAGGTAGGGCAAAATTTTGTCAAATTCTTGTTTTACTTTGAAAACATGTTAAGTTGATTACGCCTCATAGTCTGAGCATACAAAACATAAATTATGCAAGCTTCGTTAACGTAACATCTTTCATTTTCATATTTTACCCCCTTTATTAGAAATTCTATGAAATTGTGTCACCACTGTTAGGAAATTTGTAATATCATTTTGAAAGAAAAATCCAAAGATGATATTTATTTAATGTACATATATGTCTTAAACCATCTAGTTTTACAACATAACATGGCTAATGAGTTTCGAAATTTTATATTTATTGCTTGTAAAAGGGGCCAACAAGCCACAAAAGTTCTTTCATTCCCTGATTTGCAAATGTAAAGTAATTTGTAGCTAAATATTCAAAATGAGAATATGAATTATATTATGCTTACTTGAAGCTACTACCAAACAGGTTGCTACCACAAATTCCAGACATAAACAGATAAATCAATTTTAATTAAATAAGGAAACTGATATTGTTATAGCATGGACATTGGAATTAATTGTTACGGTAGTGACACAATAACAGTAGTGACATTTTTAATAATAGCCAGTTTTATATGGTTACTTTAACAGATAATTTGATGAAATTACTCAATCAGATATTTAAGAATGTTTGAAGAATATGATCTAGGCAAAAGTTGTACTTTATGGATGTCCCTGTCATGTAAAAACAGGTAAAGACTGCATGTTACAGCAGTGACATTGTGACAGTATGAATGTCACTACCGTAACAATCTTATCACAGCCATTTTTCTTCTTTGTCACCGTTACACTCCCTGTCCCATCTTACGTAACAAAAAAATCATACTTATATGCTTATTGATTTTATTAATTTGATACAATTTTTTTATGTTAAATAAGATTCCAAAACATTTGAAACTTAGATACAAACAACATTAAACTGGATACATCACTGCCGTCCAAAATCTGTCCTTACCGTAACAAAACCCATGATACTTGGCAGTGACCGTAGAACGATAGTGATGAGACTAATAATAATATCAGTTTTAAAACAATAACTGGTCCCCAAAGTTTACTGAGCCCACATGGATTCAAATGATTTCCCCTACTGTCTAAGGTTCTTGGCATTGTTTGGCTTCACAAAATTAATTGGTTTCAGCGTTCAGCCACCGTGAACAAGTTAGGACATGCAAAATCTCAGGATATCATTTCAGTACACACCTTTTGGCGAGTAAAATTCAGAAAAATGATTTTTTTGTGTCATGTTTGACCCATGTTTCCTCACTGCCATTGCTTGCAAACATGAAGTAGAATTAGAAGATACTACAAAAGGCCAAACCATGCCAAGCATGTAGCTGTAACATCATTAATTATGATATGTTAAAAAAATTTCCTTTGGAAAACCACTCAAAAAGACAAAAAAAAACGAACTGGTAAGCATCGGCCACTGGAATTGTGACACATGAAAATTGAGTAAAACTGGGTGGTTTGGGGGTTCAAAACAAATATAAAAATAGGGTTTCCCCAATTTTGTTACTGTAAAGTTTAGAATAAACTGAGATAAATTAGTTACCATAATTTATTTTTGATTTTGACTTATAACATAAATATGCACAAATTTTGAGATTGACTCCAAGTACAGTTCAGAGACAGATGGTTGAACATGTAGAGGTACACAAAAGAAAAGAATTTTTGTTCTTTTTATGGTTTATTATTTACCATCAACAGCATCGAACCGACCATTCAACAAACAACAGATCTTGTCAGATGTCATAAAAACATTACATGACTAAAATGCGCCTTTGAAATGAAGTGTAGCTGACAGAAAATGGATGACGAAGCGTAATCAGTTTGTGATCAAGGAGAATAATGTTAAAATTGGTGCTATCACGGTTGGAGTGAAAAAGCGCATTACTTCTCATGAACATGGTAAGCGGAAATTTTATGCGATGGAATGAGATGAAATACACATGACAGTTTGTTGTGATCGCAAGCTCCAATAAATATGACATTTAGCAAAACAAAATATATGTATGTATCCATTTTCTGTCAACTACACTTCATTTCGAGGCTTGAGTAGACACAATATGATTGTGATTTTTGTGAATAATACGGACAGAAGTTATAATTATAGGTAACAGCCAGTTGTCTTGAGGTCTGAGTTGGGTATTCATTACTGTTTAAGTAAAATTCATTACCGACAATCGATTATGAAATTTTGCAATCGATTCTCGCCTGGAAAGGTGTAACAATCAATTTTCGATTATAATCGATCATCGAACATCAGTAAATAGGACTGAATATTTTCATCCCATCCATGTCTCAAAATGTATAATTTCATACTATTATTAATAATAATTTAGCAAGAAACATACCTTTCTGGCCTCAATAAAGGCTTCAACCAGTTCAGTTCCTGAAAATCTCTTGTTGAGTTTGGTCACAAACAACTGCATTGGTCCCAATTTAGTGGTTTGTAGTTCCAATCTTTTTTGTGAGATTGATAACGGTTGTTGCTGGCTGCCCGAAGTTGAGGACGGCACCTCCTAAATCTGCCTCCACACCTGCACAGGGACACCCACCATATTACTGTTGTTCAAAATATTCAATGATCAACTAACCTTGGCTTCAAATAAAGAAAAGATCAAGGAAGCTATTATCAACTATTTTTCATTTTTATTCAAATTAATTATAACCTTGTTTCAGCTTCCAGAAAAGGAAAGATCATTGAATCTATTATCAAATATTTTTTAATTACATGTATTAGCTTATTTCAGTTAATGTGTGGTTGCAAAAATACAGTTCAGTATGACATTTTATGAACACAAAATCCTGACAGACTAGGTTTCAAGGCCTGTTGCTTTGACAGTGTTTTCAAGTATACACTTCTGTGAATTCAAAGATCCTTGCATCAGGCATTTGGTATACCTTAAACCTAATAAGTGATCACTTCCATTGACAATTTCCTGTCTTTTTCTGAAGTGTGTTATTTTGCCAAGAGAAGCACGAAAAGGGAGTGAGGCAAGGGGAAAGAGGGAGGATATGGGAAATGGGAGATAACCCATCATATTGTACGTGCCCAAAAGCCTGACTAAATCATATGAAAGATCATAAAATCACCCTGTATCTCTTGAGGGTGAATCTTTAAAGCATTCAAGTAATCAAGAAGTCTGAATGAGTTAGTTTCATGCCGCTTTTAGAAATATTCCAGTAATATCATGGCAGGGGACACCAGAAATAGGCTTCACACAGTGTACCCATGTGGGGAATAGAACCACGGGTATTTGGCGTGATGAGCTTAATGCTTTAACCACTCGAGGCCCACCACCCCCAGATAGCATTCGACGTTATTCAACGCTGGCAATGTTGGCAAAACCATTGCCAACGTTGCAATAACGCCTGAATGCTATTCTGGGCCGTGAGCCAGATGAACTGTCAGGGATGCATCTGCATTAATAGGCAATACGTCATATAATGATGGTAAGTTGAGCTTTCAAAGTTACATAACCATGGTAACAATAATCATAAGCATGAAGCATGATACTGATCATGACTTACAGACATACAAACAAGAAATACACAAACCAGTGGCATGGGTATGTCTTTCTTGTCTGTCCATACACGCCACCATAGCGGTTCCTCCTGGCCTCAAACACTCTCACATGGTAGTCTGCTGTCCTGTTGTTTTAATAGTTCGAAAGCAGCTGCAAGTCCGGCAATGCCTCCACCGATCACAATAATTTCTTCCGCTTAGATTCCACCAGCACTGCCACTACCAACACCGGCAATACCACAGACACTAACCAGTCTTGTCTCAGCGGTTTCATCTCTGAAATAAATGCAATATTTGAACAAATGTTTTCAATAATGCAGGATGAATTACCCATACACACTTCAGCATGTGTTTAGGGTTTTCTTGACAAACTGTTGCATCCTATATGCATACACACTGAGAATGGAGACAAATATTTTACCATCGCGGAGGTAACGAGTATTACATGTCACCATGGACACCACCCAACCCCAACCCCACCCCCAACTCAAACAAAGATCTCTACACAGGCATATCCCTGAAATTCCTCGGCTGACTCATTTGGTCATGCCAGTTTTCTTGTATGATCTGCTTGTCCAAAATGTAAAAGATGACAAGGAATACTGTGATTATAAATATGCTCTGCTCTTTAGTTGTACAGAGGGGCAGCCCAGCAAGAGGTCTTAAAGGTCACATGCAACGTAAAACACAACTTTGCAGATTCTGATACCTTTCAGTATGGACTTACCGAAACAAAGCGTCAAAAATGCAAATTCAACTTATAAAGTTGAAAAATAACGCGATGAAAAAAAACGTGCGAAATCGGACTTCAAACGTTTCACTAATTTTCCCCAGACTTTTCTGGGGAAAACGTGTTTCAACAGCTGGGCTGCGCTCATAGCACATGCGCAGTGAAATAGGTTCGCGCAACTTGGAAGCGGGCTGTCTGGTGAATACTCGGTGAAGGCTTTGGTGTGAGCCATTTTCTAATGTTTTGTTGATATCTCACAGGCGCTGAAGCTTTTTATATGTTATGACAGTAAATTAACTGTTTATATAATTTCATTTGTCTATTTCACCACACGCGTTCTTCTTATCGAGTCACTTTCTCAGTTAGATACTTAAAAGCAATGTCATTATTTAGCGTTGACACAATTTCTAACTGTGATATAGATATGTCGCTGTCACAGACAAAACTCAATGTCTTGTTTTATTGACACCTGTGTGTCTGCCTGCCTGTCTGCTAATGACAATAATCAATACACAACTGCGATCACTGACCACATGCTTTTTGAACTTAACACCAATCAGGCTATACACCATAAACAAAATGCATTGATTTATGGCCCGAGTTTGGTCTCTGTCACATTATGTAATTACACAGACAGGCAGGTGTGATACTTGAACACAGGACATGTTATGATGTCTGTTGATTGCAAAATGTTATACACAAAAAATGAGCATGTATTTACAAAACCCAACATCTCTATATATACACACACAATGAGCTGTGAAGGCGTCATCTGCTAATGAACCAGCCGTTACACTTGAGTGCACACCCACCTGCTCTGACTGGGTTCGGTATCCCGGCTGCTTCGTTTCGAGGGAGGTAAACCCAAGTACAAAATATTGCACTTTTGATCTGCGATTATACGCTTATAATTTTGTTTATTTGTTTTTTCATAATCAGCAATGCATATTATATGTCATGAAGAAGTGATAATTGTGTTTTAATTATGTTTGATTTTTTGGTTGCATGTGACCTTTAAGTTGTGTCTAGTGTTGTGTCTTGAGTTGTGTCTAGTGTTGTGTCTAGTGTTGACAGAATACTCTTCCCACTCAATACTCACCTTGGTTTTTTTACTAAGATTTCAGGAAAATGTAACCTGTAGGAATGATGTTGATATGGGGTCAATGTTAGTCTGATCCTGTCACAAACCTACAACAATAAAATACAGTTCCACATTTTGGGAGGCACAACTGATAACAACATGCAAAGTTCAAAACTAACCTCAAGCTTAAAGGTCACATAAACCCTAGGGGGTACAAATACATAAATCACTAACTGGCATCGTTATAAATGAAACCCCGTCATTAAAACTACTCATTTCGACCTTAAATTGACTTAAATCGACCTTTTTGACAACAGTGCACAATTCTCAACCGCGAACGAAATTTCAACCAATCAGAGCGGCGCGTCTCTGTGACGTCATATGAGGAATAGCTTTGAGGGCCGATGCAGAATTCATCTACATTTTAGGGGTAAAATTATCTTGTTTACAGGCTTGTATAAACCTGAAATCGTGACAATTGTTGTGGAAAATGAAAGCTATATGTTCTCACAATCTACTGTCATTTAATTTTATCTCCGGCTTTGCCTAGTTTCCGAGTTACAACTTGTTTTCATAGACGATTCTGTCAAAATCGATTGGTGTCATTAGTCCCTATTTGTATAATGACTGATCCAAATTGATCCCATTTCTGTGTTTTTTTACCTCGATATTTAATCATGTCATGTAAAAATCTGTTTGTATTCTCAAAACAGTGTCGGCCCATAAGTTTTCACATGCAATACAGCAATTAATACTCCCTTGTTGTAACCCGTGTTAGGTGGTATAAACCTACACATGTTATTTGTCATCATTCACTTGATGGTCAGTTAATGAATTTATAACAGGTATAATTAGTGGTAACACACTTAGATTACCCGACAAAGGTCCCCATTTGGCATTTCTTGTGTCTGGAGTAAATATTCAACATTATAAACATCGATCAAAGGATTAACGGATAACACGCTGATTGATTAATTACTTTTATCTTATACAGCGGAATTGTCAAAAGGTAGTGTTTATGTATGTAGATTTACTAATCTATACTGAATACACTCGGTCGTGTCGGTGTCTGCGTAAAAACAGCGTCCTTCTTTCAAAGGATTAACCGGCAATACATTGATTGATTGTCCATTATTGGCTAACTAATTTACTGTTTTTAAAGAAAGGCGGACATTATGCAATTAGTTGCCAGGTGTGCTATCTTGGGTGACCAATGAGACTATACACCAATACCTGAAAAGATTTATCACTTTTTCGTATATCAAACTGTTAAAAGACACATCACTTGGAACAGTTTTGTGGATATTGATGGATACATTCCTCGAACAAGGTAATGGCCTGATATTATTCTTATAACTGTAATCTGTTTTAATTTTAATGTTTGCATGTTGTTTTTATTCATTTGTCGTAGCATTCAACAGAATCATTGTTTTCGCCGTGAAGTGTAATGAGACAGACAACATACACTAGGGTGTGTGTGCGAATTATGATTCACATTGGCAAACTATAAAATGTCTAGATATTACAGTTCTGTTATAAATTCACTATAAGTATCAGCAGATCGTCTGCTTTTTATTTAGTTTCAAAATGCATACAAGTATGATAATAAACTAATTAGGATTATAAGACCAAATATAAAGACGCACACTGACTAGTATCTACATACTGGTGAGTGGACAATAACCATGTGAATGTAGCAAGACATTTATCGCGCAGTATTGTGACTTCGACCCCCACCTCGCTTCCGTGGAAGAAATCGTTATGTTATAAGTTGTGTCATGCAAAATCCGTTTGGTTATGATTCCAATACATATTTAACTACGAGTAGAAAGTAGTTTTGATTTTCTAACTTGATGAAAACAAACTATAATCTCATTAATTCTAACAGACTTTACGATTTTCAAAATGGCGCTTCTGTCGCGAACATCCGGCCAGTCTGAGGATAAATGCTATTTAGGTTTGTTTTCACTGAGTTACAAAATCAAAACTACTTTCTACTCGTAGTTAAATATGTATTTTATTGATGGCCAATAGGATTTTGCATGACATAGCGTATAACATAACAATTTCTCTCCTGGCAGCGAGGTGGGTGTCAATATAATACTACTTACAATATTATTGTTACTTCGACCACAACCTCACTTCCGAGGAAGAAATCGTTATGTCACAACTTGTGTCATGGGAAATCTTTATGGTCATCAATCATATACATATTTTACTACAACTAGTAAGTAGTTTTGATTCTTTAACTTCTGTGAAGCATCTGAACACAAGTAAGATATGGTTTCAGGCTTCCACAACGCTCGCCGCACTCACAAACATAACCCATTTAGCACCGAACTGCGGGTCCTGTGGAAATCTGTGCATGGGGACACCATCGCCCGACCCCTAGGAGCAATTGACGACAAAGCAACGATTCGGCATGTCGTCGTTGATGTCTAGAAATCATCAAAATGATGAGCGTGCTACACACTTTCTATACAACTAACTGAAAATCGTTCCTCATATGACGTCACTGCAGTGCTCTGGCGACAGAGTTACGTAACCTGTCTGTGGTTTCGTTGGCGGGCGAGAGGGAAGCAGGCGACTTTTTGGCCACTTTTCATCGCTCGGTATTAATTAACCACAAGTTTTTAAAGAATAAATTTGGTGTTCCGCATAAGACTTACCACAAATCTTTCATATGTAATGGCTAAAAGAGTAACAAAAACAAAGTTTAGTGGTTCTTTAAGTATCTTCAGTGCCAATGTCAGTAATCACTCATTATATTTCCATGTGACCCTATAGCCACATACTGTGTCAGATTTAAAATATAGAATCAGTACAGGATTTCAGGGACATAAATAAAATTGCGGATATTTTATTCCTTCTGTACAAAAATACTATAACAGTTGTGGGAATTAAAACTGTAGGCCGGATCAGGATTCCATCATCTATTCACTGCTAAGCCAAACAAGAGATCAGTAAAACCGTTGGTGGTGATTAACGGTTTGCCAGCTGCTGGACAAGAAGGAAGTCACCACCAGCACACATGGCCATACCTCATTTGTTGGACAGTGGAGATAAGCTGTAGTGTCAGTATATATGATTTACCTGTTGTGGTAGTGGACCATTCTAATAATTGTAATCCTCCATATTCATGCTTGGGAATTCCCAGGTGTTTTCCCAGGAATATGAAAGTGGTCCCTGTTTCAAGAATCAGTTGTGAATGTGAATGTAAAATTGTGTCGTTCATACACTTATATATAAATGAACATCAGATTAAGCAGTAATGTGACTGGTCTCTGGTCCAATGGAAAAGTTGTACATCATTTCAACTTCACATTAAAACATCATATAAACATAAAAAAAAATCAGTTTATGGGTAAAATAATT